>NW_024528488.1:2428835-2618530 GCF_017590135.1 Pyrgilauda ruficollis | reverse complement strand
CCGCCGGCGGGCAGGGCAGGGCGGCCGCCGCATCGCGCTCCGCGCCCCGGCGGCGGCGGCGGGCAGGGCTGCGAGCCGCCTCCCAAAAACACCGCCGGGAGCTCCCCGCGCTGCCCCCGCCGCCTCCGCCCGTCCCTTGGCGGCAGCCGGGCCCCGGGCGAGCCGAGCACAGCGGAGCCGAGCCGAGCCGAGCCGAGCAACCGGGCACACGCCGCGCCCCCCGCGCCCGCTCACGGGCACACGCCGCCCCTCGCGCGGAGACACCCGCCCCGCACACGCACACAGCGACACACGCCCCGCACACCGACACCCGCCCCGCACACTGACACACACCCCGCACACACCGACACACACCCCACACACAGAGACGCACACCCGGACACTGAAACACACACCCCGCACACAGAGACACCCGCCCCGCACACGCACACAGCGACACACGCCCCGCACACAGACACACACCCTACACACCGACACACACCCCGCACACACCGACACACACCCCGCACACAGAGACACACTCCCCGCACACTGACACACGCCCTACACACCCTACACACCGACACACACCCCGCACACGCACACAGCGACACACGCCCCGCACACAGCCACACGCACCCTACACGTAGACACACACCCCGTGCACAGACACACACCCTGCACACCGACACACACCCTACACATCGACAGACACCCTACACGCAGACACACTCCACACACTGACCCACACTACACACACCCCAAGACACCCCCGCACACCTACACAACCCCCAGTACACACCCCACTCAAGTGTGGGCACAACTGCACCTCACACAGTCAGCCACATCCCTCCTCCACTCACACCCTCACGTGGGTACAGCCGCCCCTCTCTCACACACACACACACACACACACACACACACACACGCGCACACACAGTGTTTGGGCTGGGGACTGAGTGAATTCTCCCCCCAGGAAGTGGAGCAGGGCCATGGGTTGAGTTCAGTGTGAGGATGGTGATGCTCACACTCCAGTGTTGTAGCTGTGGCTGAGCAGGGCTCACCCCAAGCCAAGGCTGTGCAGTGGGCAGGTGCACAGGGAGCCAGGAGAGCCAGCCTGAACGGGCCAAGGGGATAGCACAGTGTCCTGCCCAGTATGGGAACTGGGGGAGCTGGCCAGGGTCACTGGTCACTGCTGGGGGACAGGCTGGACATCTGTCAGCGAGTGCTCCGTGTGTGCAGTGTGTGTGCAACACTTGTCCTTCTTAGAGCTTATTCCTGTCTCTCTTTTGTCACCTCCCTTTCATTACAGTTGGATGATGATGATGACGATGATTATAGTATTTTATTTCAGTTATTAAGCTGTTTTTAGTTCAACCCACAGGTTTTGCCTTCTTTCCAATCTTCCACCCCATCCCATTTGTGCAGTGGGTATAAGTGAATGGTCTGCATTGTACTTTGTTGCTGGCTGGGCTTAAACCCCAACACGCCCACACCCACACACATCCACTCACCCGTTCATGGTTCCCTCACACCCCTCAGAGCTCCCACCAGCCTGCTCCTGTCACAGGGAGGTTGGACCATGAGTGTCCCAGAGCCACCAGTACCTCCCAGCACAGCACTGGGTGACACCTGGTCCAGGAACCAGCCCTCGACCCGAGCTCTGCAGCCATCTCAGGGCTCTGAGCCCACATCTGCTCCTCATTTCCCAGCCACTTTGTCTCGTGGATGTCAAAGTCTGTCAGGCTCCTGATCAAGGCTCCTAACTCCTTTAAAGACAGAGTGAATCCAGTGAATTCCAGCTTTCACCTTTTCCCTGGCCAGGGTAGCTTGCTACGACCAGACAAAGGAACTTTTCCTCCTTCCCTTTCCCACTGACCCCAGCAGGTCACACTGGGGTTCACTTCTCCCCTTTCTGCACCTCAAGCTGAATGCAGGATTTCCTTAGGCCAGGAGAGAGGAGCTGCCCTCTGAAAGGAACCAGCCAGGAGAGAGATCCCACTGATCCTGCTTCCACTGTCACTGTGACATTCCCACAGCCACATCCATATGGGCAGGACCACACCCACGTGGGAGTTCTGTCCCCTGCTCCCCTGTCCTCAGTATTTTGTGGCGCAGATGTGGTTCTGTCGTGGGCACAACATCACAGCATTAAATTCCTTTTCCTTTGTAAGCACCATAACTGTTACAATGAGCCTTTCTTGCACTTCATGCTCCGAGTCTTGATGCTCAAGAAGAGCCTGTCATTGGCCTTACAGACACATCAAACCCATGTCCTGCCCTTTTAATGATCAAAATCATTGCCAAACTCCTCTAAATTTTGCAGCGATGTTGTTAAAAGATGAATAATACATACTCACACTGAATTTGCTGTACCTCACTCATGCTTCCCTTAAGGAAAGAGTTTACTTGCTGCAGCATGTGCACAGGGACCACTTTGTGTGACAGAGATGCAGCCACCTATGAGGAGAAATGCAACCACAGCTTTAATGGGGCACAAAAACATGACACAGACAATGCCAGGCTCCATGGCTCAAAGTTCCAGAGCCCACCAGCAGCCCTGTCAGGGAGGTACCACCTAAATCTGTCCCAGCATTGGGACAAACTCTTCTTCCCCTGCAAACAGCACTGGAGTTCACTCAATATTTCATGGTGCAAATGTTGAGCTGCCCTCCCTGTCCTCTGAGGTTCTGAGCAGCGCTGAGTAAATAATTCACAGCAAATCATTTATTCAAAACTCCTGCCTGTGTTTTGTGTCAGTCCAAGAACACAAAATCATGTTCTCCCTGTTCAGGTAGAGTCAAGCTGTGTTTTAGGGTTTGGGTTGGAGTTCCAAGGGCTGGGGCACGTGGAGGGGTTGCACTGCGCTGTCCCTGTGTGTGAGTGCTGAGTGGGTGCAGTTGGCTTTGTAAATGACATCCATTTGTCCTTGTTCCAGTGGGATGAGCTGAATTTACTGCCAGGGAACAGCCTTGAGCCCAAGGAGGGAGTCCATTTAGCAGCCAAGATTAGGTTGAGATTACAGACAGAGAAAGTTCTAGTGAGACAAAAAATGAAAGCAAAAGCCTCTGGTTATTGTGTAGAGAAAACATGGGGGGGCTTCTCCAGCTTTCTTTTCTGAGGGGTGTTAGCAGGGCAAAGCTGTAGCAGGGAAACTTCCCTCAAAAAGCAATGCAAAAGACTCCTAAAAATCCCACAAAAAAGCAGTGTCACTTTTGAAGCACCATTTTCAAAGGCTGTGTATGTCTATCCTATTTGGGAATTCATTCCTCTGGAGCCACCTGAGCTCAATTAACCATCAAGGACCAGATTTCCATGTACACGAACCTCTGGCAGTGCCTGGTGGCACTGGTGTTAGTCAGAATCAGGTCCACTGGGGCACTGACAACCCATTTTCTGTCAAAAAGCTGTCTGGTGCATGTAGTCTCAAGAACAGTAACAAGTAAAATGGACAAAATTATTTATTTCCCATTTCTTTACCAGAAAGTGGACAGTTGCTGAGCCCTAAAAAGGGGAAAGGGGAGCAGTCAGCTATGCTCAGAAATAAAGCCTCTGGAAAAGTGTCTTTTATCTCAGTGAAAAAAAAAGTGTTTTCCTTCATTGTGCAGAAAGGCAGATTTTGCATATTTTAATTAGATCAGTTGAAAACTTGGGAAAAAGAGAAAAAAAGAGAACCTGCTTTGCTTTCAAGCTCCTTAGTGAAGAGAAGTTCTGAAAGTTCAGGAACTTGGAGAGAACTTTAAATCTCCATGGCTAAAAATAATCCATCCCTTAAGAAAATACCACAGATTTTTTTTAATTTTTTTTTTTATCATCGCTGCCTTAGATGACTCCAGGTCATCCGAACATGGAAATTAAAGTAGGAAACTGGAAATCTTTTTCTTCTCAACTTTCTGGTTCTTTTCAGTACCTTTTTGCTGCTAACTGGGCACAGGGTAATCCCTGCAGGGCTGCCATTCCACTTGGATTTGCAAGAAGTGGTGCAGCTTGATGAAATACAGCTTGACAAGAGGTTTGGAGCTACAGCTGGTGGTGCAGACATGAGCAGGAGATTTCTACACCTCCTCTTCAGTAGTTTTAATTTTTCTCTGGAATTATTAGCATTATTTTAGATTCTGGTTTTTTTGCTCCACTGAGCACACACTGAGCAAACACCCCAGGCCCTGCTGGTGGCAGAGGGGACAGCTTGGCCCATGACAGTGGCAGAGCCTCGTTCATGTCAGGGGAAGATCAGGCTCCAGGACTTGCACCTGCTGCTCCCGCTGAACTGAACGGGAAAATGAGTTTAATTCCTGTTGTCACAGTGTTCCTTCCATCCTGCACAGAGTCATGGAATCAGTGAGGCTGGAGAAGATCTCTAAGATCACCAAGTCCAACCATTAAACCAGCACCATGTTCACTGCTAAACCATGTCCCCAAGTGCCACATCCACACACCTCGTGAACTCTTCCAGGGTTGGTGATTCCAGCACTTCCCTGGTCAGCCTGTTCCAGTGCTTGACCACCCTTTTGATGAAGGAATTTTTCAGAATTCACAGAATCACTGGGTTGGAAGAGACCTTAAAGATCACTGAGTCCAACCCAGCCCCAGCACCTCAGCTAAACCCTGGCCCCCAGTGCCACATCCAGGCTTTGTTAAACACACCCAGGGGTGGTGTGTTTAACTCCACCACCTCCCCGGGCAGCCATTCCAGAACTTTATCACCCTTTCTGCAAAAACCTTCTTCCTGATATCCAACCCATATTTCCCTTGGTGCAGCTTAAGACTGTGTCCTCTCGTTCTGTCAGTGCTGCCTGGAGAAAGGCAATAATATCTAATCTAAACCTCTCCTGATGCAACTTTAGGCCATTTCCTCTTGTCCTGTTGTTTGTTAATTGGGAGCAGAGCCTGACACCCTATCTGTCCCCTCCTGTCAGGAGTTGTGCAGAGCCACAAGGTCCCCTCTGACCCCCATTTTCTCCAGGCTGAGCCCCTTCCCAGTTCCCTCAGCTGCTCCTCATAGGACTGACTCTGCAGACCCTTCCCCAGCTCTGCTGCCCTTCTCTTGACTCTCTCCAGCACCATTCTGTCAGCAGAGAACTGATTTTGGCACCATCACTTTCTCAGCAGTGTCTGCACATTTTTTCCCCCTGCTCCTGGTGCTCCAGCCCTGTTGCCCAACGGGTTTGTCTCTCTTTCCTTGTCAGGTCCTTTTGCTAACAGAGCATCCACATCTCTGCCTCCCTCCTGCAGAGGGACACTCCCAGGCTGGTTGGCTGCCCACACCAAGCCTGGTGTTTCCCAGCAGGGCTGACACTGAGCTGCAGCATCTCACAAGTGCTGGCTCCTTTTGTATGCACAGGGAAATGCCCTGACTTTTTTCAGAGAATGTGGATGCCACAGGCTCCTGCAGGGGCCAGGAGGGGACAGGTGACCTCGAGCAGCAGTCTCAGGTCTCCTTAATAGACCCCTGCCCATTTCTGCTGTGTGCTCCTTCTGGGAGTGCCCCTCTGTGCACACACGGAGGGTGACGTGTCTGCTCCTGTGCCCAGGGTCCCTGCATGGAGCTCTGCAGGACACAGTGATCCCTCCAGGGATGCCTGCACCCAATGGGAGTCCTCAGAACTGTCCCAGCAATTCCCCCACAGACACACACGTGGGTTTGGTACATGCTGGAATTGTCGGAAAAGGAAGCCAAGACCTTGACCTGGCAATAAATCTTCTGGGAAGAGTAGGGTGTAATGGCACACAGTGCCAGGGAACTGCACAGGGCTTGGCAGCCAGGAGCACTCAGGAATGTGAGAGTATTTGTATGAGACCAAAAGGGTTTCATTCCTATCTTCTCACAATTCACCTCTAATTTTAGCCTTTAGGACAAATCCCTTTGAAGTGTCGCCTTTATGCTCTCTTGCCCTGGATATCTGCCTTCAAACCTGGCCTTTACCTTAGCGTGCAAATATTAACTCTTTTTGAAAGAGAATTTTGGGTATTAGAAAGAAATTATTTAACTGTGAGCGTGGTGAGGCCCTGTTTTTTTTTTTTTTGGTGCTGCAAATAGATGCAGCCTACACTCATCTGTATTCAATTAGGATTTGAATACTGGGGACATCAAATCCTGTGCCCTATCCTTCTCAGGGCTCTGTTCTGGCTGAGCTAGAGAAAAAAAAAAGGCAGAAAAATCACATTGTGGATGCAAGGAGAATAAACATCCTGGAGAAAATCTCCCAGTCTCTGCTGGCAATCAACTTCTGTGCTGGAGCAGAAGGGATTAGATCCCTCAGAGAAAGATAAACTTCTATCTGACTCGGTGAAGAAAACTCTCACTTTACAGATAAATCTCCCTGTGTGCCATCTTCAGGGCTGTTTATCCTCTGTGCATCTCCCAGGCTAATTACAGGCTGTGGCTTTCTTTGTGTGCAGTGTCCTGCAGTTTTGAGCATTGTGCTCTTGGGATTTACGTGCTGTGAAAATCAGGGACTCAGGAGAAGTC
Organism: Pyrgilauda ruficollis; assembly: GCF_017590135.1. Taxonomy (NCBI): domain Eukaryota; kingdom Metazoa; phylum Chordata; class Aves; order Passeriformes; family Passeridae; genus Pyrgilauda; species Pyrgilauda ruficollis. The sequence continues at coordinate 2,612,082 of NW_024528488.1, read as the reverse complement.
TGCAAATGCAGAATATGCAATAAATGCCTCGTGAGTGTCCATCCTTCTTTCTGTGAATCTGTTTCACCTCCCCAAACTGAATCATTCCCATCTTTTCTCTCTCCCCCTCAGCAAGGACATCTATTTTAATTCAGGATTTTGTCTTTTCATCTCTTCAACCCTCAAGTCTCTCCTGCTGAAGCAGCATTGTGGTTGCCCAGGTCCCTCCAGTAAGCCTGGTGTGCCCCTGCAGTTCTCACCCACAGCCAGACTCTGATATAATTTATGCATTGAACCTAAGCAAAATATTGATTTCAGTGGTGTTTCTCGTGATTTACATTTGTGTAACAAAATTGTTTCTGCTACAAATATTCATTTTCTCTCCAATTTAATGGAAATATGATTCTGGGAATAATTCTGCTTGGCTTTTAAAACTGGCTGCACTGGGGACTGAATTTACCAAGTAAAAAACCTCGTGACTTTGCATAGTCCAGACTACAAATGATTCTTTGGCAATAGGAACCTCTTACTTTCCTGTGGCAAACTTTTCCAAAAGGAGTCCATTCAGTCATGTTGTCACACCTTGCACAGTTATTAATGAGCTCAGGGACGGAGACACAGTAGAGGGGCAATACACTAATGATCCGTTATTGATTTAATTACAAACCTGCTGGTGTCATGGGATTTAAAATTGCATTTCAGGACCAAAAGATCTATTTTTGTAAGGACTCAGCATCTATCTGCAATTTCAAACCATGGTATCCAAACAGGTCCTTTAGTAGGAGCCTTTAAAGTAATTTCCTTTGCTTGTGCAAAGCCTCTACTACTTTGCTCTTAGTATTTCTACCCATTATATTTTACTGCCTTCTTTCCTTTTTATGACCCCATTTTTATTTACAGTACAGCCCTTAATTTAGTAGTGCTGACACAGTTACATTTGCAGCAATAGCTTAATTACCATATATTCATGAACAGGGTGGTTAGGGATAGTAGCTACAAAAGATGACAGATTCATTTGCATTATTATCATTAGCATGCTGCACAAACGAGTTTGTGTTTGGGAAGGAACTGTTTTATGGGGCTATATTGGTTCCATAAGAACCCAAGTGTGGAGGAGAAGAGTGTGCTGCCACTAGCACCACACTGGCCTGGAACCTCTGCAAATTGCTCTGTGATCATGCTGACAGATGGTATCCAATGCCATTTTCCTACTCAGCAGAAAATGGAAAAATATAATAAAGACACGACAGAGATTAGAGTCTTTATCAATGAGACTTGAAATCTAGTGCACCATATGCTTGGTATAAAAAGAAACATTCATCTGAAAAAATTAAAGCAGAGCATGGGCTGAATTTATCTGTTACTCTTTGTAGACTCCGTGGTTAGGTTTTAATCCCCGATTTTAAACATAAGTGTAACTGCAGTGAGTGATAACGTGGTGCTCCAACATCTTCCTTGCTCTCTAGTAGCAAATCCTTCCCTCACTGCTCTCAAAATGAGACTCTCTCTGTGCTGAGGTGATTTTGTCAGCAGGAAATGGGCTGGAGCTCCCAGACCTGCTTCCCACCCCATTTGTTGGTGGCAGATCTGAGCCAGTGCCTGGGGCAGAGGGATCTGAGCCAGCAGAGCCTGACCTTTCCTCTGGCAAAGGCCAGGAGATGCATCCTCACACATCCACAGCCAAGGCTGGTGCTTCTGCCAGGATTTTTGTGGCTGCTCTTTGCTGGGTGTTCCTTAGATGCTGAATGCTTGAAATGTGGGCTCACAAACTCTGTTGATAAATTCATCCCTTCAGCACCATGCAGGGATGGCCATTATTCCTGGTCAAATGCCAAAGGCCACTTCAGGTGTATGGAAAATTCTGGGCCACCTCTGACTGCGTGTGATCCATCCCTGGGCACAGGTTCATGCACAAAGGCAGAGTCACAGAGCTCAAATCACTGGGATACTCAGTGAGTACAGGATACTCAGGTGAGTGCAGGATACTCAGTGAGTACAGGATACTCAGGTGAGTACAGATACTCAGGTGAGTGCCTGATGCTTGGCACAGGAAAAGTCCCACTGGAGTTGCTGCACTTGCTGAAAATCAGGTGTTTACTGAAGTGCAAACCCTAACCTGGAGTAGGGATCAGGTCTGAGGGAGCAAAAAAGCCAAAATGCTGCTCTGGGTGTCCCTTGAGGATGTGAACTCTGTTTGTGCCATGAGATAAAAGTGGCTGGGAAGGCTAATGACACAGACAGCAATGATGACTCTGCTCCCACTGGGGAAAGGGGAGATTTCCCAGCTTTAGTGATGAATTTGCAACACACAAAACTGGTGATTTGGAAATGTAACCATTTTCCCCCTCTTAACCCTACCTGTTAGCTTGTTCTCTGGGGTAGCACTAGTCTGAACAGCAGCTTCTTTCAACCACATGCACCCGAGAGAACAGGAATTTGCTTGGAACAGGTAGAGAGGCCATTCAGCCCATTTGCATTCTCTTCTGACACTCCAGAATAAAACAAGAGAAGACATATGTTCAGTTTTCTTATTCGTCCAGATGAGATTGCTGAGACAGCAGGGCCATAAAACCCAACAATTTTACCTGGCTGAGCCCTAGCAAAGCTTCATCACAAACAATGAATATAAAGACACAGTACAGCTTGTGTGGCAAACTGGTGTGGGGGAAGGTTTTTTGGTTAAAAACTGAGCTCATCTCTGTTAAGGAACACTGAGGTGCTGGGTCTGTACCTTTCCAAAGATCACTCATGAGTCACCACTCAAGGGGGCACCTCCAAGGCCTCAGTCCTGCTCCCACATGGTTTCCATGGCATCACTCTCAGGATATCAGTGCCTTATCTACGTCAGGGGTCTTATCAGTTTAACCCAAATTGCCTTGTTCTTTTTGTCCCTGAATCAGCACTTAGAGACCCTAAATCCCATAATTTCCTGCTGGTTTAGGTCCATATTGGTTATGTGCAGCAGAGTGAGGGAGGCTGTGGATAACCCCTTCCCTCAGCAGTTGGCAATGTCCATGCTGGATCGTGCTGGAGGTCACTCTAGCAGCCAGGAGAGACTGCAAAGGGGCAAGCAGACAGCAGCACTTTCCTAGGAAATGTCCCAGACCCTGGCATGCAGGAAATGTCCCAGACCCTGGCATGCAGCCCTGGCACTTCCCAGCCCAGAGATTCTGTCCTGGTATTTGAGATCCCTCAATGATGTTTTCTGCTGTAATTTTCCCCTGCTGGTTTTTGAGCTTTGTAATCTCCTAGCTCCCACAGCATCTTGTGACAAGGAGTTCCAATACTAATTCACACATTCTCATAAAAACTCTTTCTTTAACTGATTTTCTGCTTGTTGTTTTCCATTCCTGGAGTTTTGATTGACTCCCCACAGCCATCCCATGACCCTGGATGTTCCTGGCTTTAGGATGTGTCAGCAGGACGTGCTTGTCAGGGTTTCAGAAGAGCTCCATTGGAATAAGGCTTGGTCTCTGTGTTCCCAAGCAGCAAAACCCCACTATATTACTCAGCAGTATATTCATGCTATAAATACACTTTTTTTTTTTTTTTCACATTAATTCATCCTTATTTACCACAGCAGATAACAGAACTCCGGGCTCAGATCCACACAGCAATAAAAAACGACAGAAATTTCTCCCAGCTTATAAAGATTTGTCATGTTGTCACTGCGTTTATTTTCTCCATCTATTTCTCTCCTTTCTGTGCATTGCTTTATGCTCTGTAGGGCCCTCAGGGGAGGCAAAGAGGGTATTGTTTTGAAAAATATAAGGGTTTTTTGATTAAAGGATACAAAATTAATTTGCTTCACAGAGCCTGGAAGCATATTATTTGACAACTGTACTTCACTGAACAAACACAGCACACATGGCCAAATTCATCATGTTGATCACCAGACCCTGGCCATTTGTTCTCCAGACTGGGGCGTCTCTTTTGCAATTAGAGAATGTGAGTTTGGTAAAACACATGGAAACAGGGGTTGTTTTGTTCACTAGCTTGCACAAGGTTGGAGGAATGACGTGGCTTCAACTCCCACTTGTTGTAGCTGAGATGGTCACAATACAAAGCAACACTCTCCATTTTCAGAAGGCTTCAAACTGGTTTTTTATAGCCTGCATGCTTTTTATACATTCTTAAAAAACTCGTCAGTTTACACCTTACTCATTGGTCACGAGAGACAAAGTGCTCACTGGAACAGGCAGTTGCAGGTTTCTCTTGTTTATCTTTCTGAATTATCATCTTCACAGCATGTTCTTTGAGGGTCCATGCTTCAATCCACCTGGTGGCCAGTGTCACCCACTCATCCTCCTTCAGCTGTGGAACCACTCATCCTGTTCCTTCCTATATACTCCAGATAAGACTCAGCACAACGAGCAAAAACCTCACAAGGGCCATTCTCTGTCAGAGCACACACATCCCTTCCTTCATGGAAGCCAGTCCACCTTCCAGTAATCAGATCTTTAACCCATATTTCTTTCTTGGTTTCCACGTCAACAACCTTGGCAGAAAATTCTTTCAGGGGTGAACACGGGTCCTCTTCTCAAACTTCTCTCTGGATCACAGAAGTTGCTGTGAAACCTCTTCCACACCCACGGAACTGGGAGGAGTGTTGGAGCACGGCACTGACCACGCTGGGGATACTGGACACCACAAAGGCCACTGCTGGAGACTGAACCATCCCCACTGGATACTCCAAATTAGGTTCATTAGCAGGGTTTAATTTAGGGTTAGGTCCTAGCTAACCAGCAGAGATAGAAGAGTCACAGTGGTTCTCTCTGCAGGGTAGATTTTCCCATTTAAAGGACTGGGAATTGAGGTTCAGTCACATCTGAATGAACAGCAGAGCACCATCACTGCCCTCATGCTGGTGCCAGGCGCTGCTCTCTGAGGTTGTTTTGGATATGTGATGCTCTCAAAATAGAGCACAGCCAGTCCTTGCACAGACACCATTTCCAACTGGATGAAAAAGGTGAAGACAATTTGATTTTTCGAGTATATATACATCAGAAAATGGGGGAGAGAAATCTGTGTGGTTGCCCTGCCATGGGAAGGCACATCTGTACTGTGCTGTCCCTGTGGATGCAGCTCCATTGGGACATCCCCTTGATGCACAACAGTCACATTGCCTGCTAAGCCTCTGTTTTGCTTTGTGTTTTTGAGTGCAACGAGGAAGAGCCCAAAATTACTCACACAGGCAGAAATGTCACTATGGAAACAAGGAGACAGTTTAGCCTAGTTTGGCCAGTATTGACAGAGCTGCTCTAATAACCCAGAAGATGGTGTGACCCTGGCTGTCTGCAGAGAGCTCCTGAGGAGCACAAATCCTTAAATCTTCTAAAATGTTTCTACATTTGGTTCAACAGACATTACCAACTCTTTCCTATTCTCGCAGTGCCTTCCCAAATCTAAAGGACTTTGGGAGTGCACAGATGGGATGGGACCTGAGCAAACCTCGTGAAGACACCCTCTTTTCCCATCCCAGCCTTTCCACTGGATCAGATGTGTCTCTCCATCCGTGTGTGTTTAGAAATCACATGATGTTTACATGCACAGAGCAGTTCAGGTCTGTCTTCTGCAGCCCCAGCCTGGGCTCAGGATGGAGAGGGTCCCAGGGCACCTGTAAGGACAAAACACATTCTGGGGGAGCACCAGCAGTGCCTCCTGCCACAGCAAACACATCTCGTGTGTACAGCACAACCAGTTCTGTCAAGCCAAGTGAAAATAATGTTATAAAAACAAGTTGGATGAAATCCTGCTGCTTGTGAGCCCTGGAGAGAGTGCACTTCCCCATCTCCCATGATTTATTGGCCTCCATTTGCCTCAGTCCATGCAGAGAGCTTTCAGGGAGCTGCTGCTGTAACCATTTTTCTCTGCAGATGTGTTCTCTGTGGGGTCTTGCCCTGTAGCCACTTGTCTGAAAGATGAACATGAGGAACACGTGGGGATGAGACCCTTCCTGCAGATCAGCACCAGCTCTCCCTGCCAGCACAGACTCTCACACCTCCTGTGGGATGAAACTAATTTAAGTTGAAAATACAATTAGAAGCAGTAATTCTTCAGAATGCCAATGTTTTAAATACCTTCCAGACAATTCTGTACCCAGGAAAAAAACTCAATGTAGCATCCAAGTGGATGGTCCTTAAAAAAGGCTGAGTGAGGCTCCTAAGGCCCCTCTCAGGGACATTTTGGATTTTTATTCCTGCCAAAGGTGGGGAACATGCTCAGGGCTCTCACCAATCCCCGAGACCCTCAGCTTGAGCCAGTTTCCCTGTGTCAAACAAAGTAATGAGTCTGATTGGGATGCTTTTGCTGGTTTTATTGCTTTTGAGGGCAAATTCTTGGTGAAGAAGGAAAAGAGAAGGAAGACAGCTTTTAACCATCCTGAGCACATCAAACCTCCTCTGTCCTAGAATACCAGAAGTGCTTGGTGGCCCCAGAGCCCCTCAGGGAACCAGGACCAGCCCTGCTGCCTGGGAAGTGTTTCCAGCCATGCTGGGAGCTGCAGGGAGAGCTTCAGGGGGGCTGCTCTCACCTAAATCCATGAGCCACACTCAGCTGTAGCTCAGCCTTTGAACACAGAACTTACTCCAGTCTGTCAGTCACCATCCACCCAAGAGAAAGCAAAACCCTTCTGTCTTTTCAAGCCTTCCCCCAGCTCAGGTCAAAGTTAACCTGTAGGGAGGATTTTTGTCACTCTCTCCATGGAAGCAGCTAAGCCAGTGCAGGGGTGGGAGATGAATTTGGGGAGAGGAGTATCAGACACACACACATTCCCACTCAAATTTCCTTAGAGGATGCTTTCAGTACAGCCAGGGAGCTGTGATCAAAGGTTGGCACCATTTCAGAAAGACACTATTTCCTCCAAAAATATATATAGTTTTTAAAGATAATTAATTGACCCATTTCAGCTTTTGCTTTTATTCTTTTTTCTTTTATCTGCTATTTCCTCAGCCCATCATTTCTAATCTGTAACTGTGTCATCTTTTACATAATCGCATTTCTTACAATAGGCATCTTAAAAGAAAATTAATCCTAAAGAGTCAAATCTGTCCTGTTCCTTTCTGGGCTCTTGTTTCTGATCTGATCCATTTTTTCCATGCTGCTCAAAAGCAGTGGAAACAAATCTTCCTGCAAATCACTGCCTCCTTCAGCCTGTGATTCCTCTTATATGATTCATTTAGTTCTGTATAGGAAATAAAATCAGGTTAGATGATGATTTTTTCCCGCTGAGGGGAGTTTATAATGGGACTTCCTGGAGTCCAGCACTTCTTACTCTGCTTGCTCTCACTGTGGTACTACCAAAACCACACAGGAAAGTGAGCTGGTGAAGAAGAGCTGTGAAAAATGTGAGGGATCTGCCAGGTTTCTCCATGTTAGGAAACACAAGGGTTTTGTCTCAGGCTGCTCTAGTAAACAGAATGTAAAAATGCAGAGTGAGAGATAGAATAATCTCCCATACACAATATAATTTCTGTGGGAGGGAGACGTCTGCACTGTTAGTTATATTGAACATGTTCTGCTTTGCTTGCACTGTGCTTTCGAGTCTTGAGTCTCAGAAAGATTCCCCTTGGAGAACATTGAAATGAAAGACTGAATCAAGAATGAATTAATTGTGCTCAGTAATTGTAGTGCTCACATTCCCTGCTCCTTGGGAGCGGTGGGAAGAGCAGCTGCTGCTCTGCCCTGGCAGGTTCTGCTCCCTGCAGCCAGGGAAGAGCTGAATGTTGGATTTTATTCCTTATTCCAGTCCCAGCATCTCGGGCAGCATGTGAAACTTTGCTGATGCCAAAGTGGGCCGTGCCCTGGGATGAACTGTTGGGGTTCTGGGGTTGAGATGACCCCGAGGTGTTAGAAAGTCTCTTTTTCCCAGCCCCACAACCAAAGAAGTCAGGATTCATTGGTTCTGCTTTTCAAGGTCGTTTATTTTTCCTTATCTATAACATGCTTTCCCTGACCAGCTGAGATCTGTCCTGCAGGTCGGGTTGTGGCACACTGCCTGCCCTTGGGATGGTGTTAACTTTTTATACTAAGAACTACGTGTACTTTATTTACAATCATTTTCCAATACCTCTCACCTATGTTACACAGTCTGTCTCTACTCTAAAACAATCCAAAAGTGTCACCATCACAGCAGAAGATGGAGGACAAGAAGAAGGAGAAGGACAGGACCTGCCCAGATTCCTCCATCTTGCCTCTTGAACCCCCATTCTAAAACCCCAAAATTCTACTCTTTCACCCTGTGACAAATTAACTATCTTTCTACTCAGACTCTTGTGGCTTGTCAATCTTCACACAAAGTTGGTAGTTTTTTCCGTGGGCTCAAATCAAAGGCACAGGTGTTCTTGACTCAGTGCCAAGGTCTCTGAGGCCCTTGCCAGGGTCTTGAATCATGCAGGGCAGTCAGAGGAATTCCCTGGGTTCCGACAATGAAGCTGGGCAAAATGCAAGGTCCTGCTGAGCTTTGCCAAGGTCTTCTCTGCTGCAGAGGCACTTCACATTGAGCCAGGAAGGCTCTGGTGAAGGAGCATCACATACAAACTGGTATTTCAGCACTGACATGTCAGTTTTCAGCTCTCCAAGTCCCTTTACAGACTGGAGGTCACCCTGATAGGTTGACCAGGGTTGCCACCAGTGACCTAACAACCTTCCCTCTGGTGACCCTCCCTTGCCAGCCTGCCATGGCAGTGAAAGTGGCTTTAATTTAAGACCCAAACAGTGCTGTGACAGCTCCACTCTCCACTGACTATCATTCTTCCCAAGCCCAAGTCACTTGCCACCGACTGGGGAAATTATTCAACTTTGTTGGACACTTTGGTGTGACACTTTGGTGTGAGGCAGGCAGCTTCTCCTCTTGGAGCATCATTTGGCTTCACACACAGCATTCTCTGGTTTGTGGCCAAGAAGCCAGTGAGAATGTCTTGGGTGCATGGTGAGCCCTCAGTGTGCCTCATCCTGGGGAGGGACTGTGGTGTCCCTTGTCATCAGATGTGGTGGGGACAACTCTGTAAAACTGGGTGTGAGAATAAGAATAGTCCCAAAAGGCACTGTCAGTGTTATTGCCCACAGAACCTGCCTGCTTTTAATTTTGGAAGTGTTTCTGCTGTGCTGCTCTGAGCTGATCAGATCTTTCATTCAGCCGTTGTTTACTAGTCCAGAGGTTACTGAGCACTCAGGATGTGCACTGGGGGAGAAGCAGAGAGAAAAGACATCTGGAACTTGAATATTCCCTGCAAAGAAGTGTTCTTTCTCACTCACAAATCAAGTGCTCTTTGAATTTCCAAGGTTCACCTCCTCTTCCAAAGTGGCACAGAAAAGTCCCCAACCCCTCAGAGGAGCCTTATGCCCATTGACCTTACAGTACATTGAGAACAATCCATAATGAATACAGATTATCAAAAAAGTCACAGAGATCAGCCTGGGTGAACATTTTGGCTCTGGATGCAGCAGTGCCAAGTCAGAAGACAAGCAGACACACACAGTTTAACTTTTTTCATAAGAGCACACTTTAAATGGATGTCATCCCTATATATTTTTAGCTTTTAATGTGAAATTTCACTACTTTAAAATTAACTTCACTTCTGACATATAATGATGTGATTGTTCATCACATCTTTGATTCTGCATTAGCTGTTGGAATTCAAGACTCTTTTTTCCACTTTTTTGAGTGTGTCTTAATAACAAAGTTCAGTTTAAAAAAAAATAGATAAGGTTGTCCTCATATGCATTTCCCATGTGTGTAAAACTCACAGGCAGCTTCAGAGCTGCCTCCTGATCTGAAAGGCCTCCATGAGCTTTTATAAACTCCACAATCTATGGCTGTCTTTGGTACCTAACAGCAGGTGCTATTAAAGGACATAAAACATGTCAGCGTAACCCTGGAGGAAATGGGAGAGGAGCGTGGTGCTTGCAGAGCTTTGTGTGCAGCAGGAGAGTGACAAGTGGTGGGTGTTTGGTTCTGGCACGTTCTCCTGGCAGGTTCCTTGCCTTGAGGGGTGCACAGTTACAGCACCACCCATGTGGCACCAGCTCTTTACATATGAATTGCAAATTTAGATCCTCCCTCTTTTGGGGGGGAGTTTTTTATCGAGGAAGAAGGCAGGGCACTACTTCTTGTTTAGCAAACAGATCTCCTGATGTTCCCAAAGGGGGAGGGAAAGGAAATCCCTAATGATACAGGAGTCATCAGTCGTTGTCACACGGCATCAGCTGGGGTGTAAAGGCATCATTATCATACCAGTGACACCCCTGGGCTCCGGGGAGAGGGTGGTGACACACACTGGGACAAAGCCAGAGAATCCCAGAATGGTTTGGGTTGGAAGGGACCTTAAATCTCACCCCATTCCAACCCCCTGCCATGGTCAGGCTCCCCTTCCACTAGACCAGGTGGAAGGTCTTGGAAGTCACACCAATGAGTTTTACTGCAAGCTGGAAAACTTTTTCCCAAGCAGTAAACTTGGAACAGATAGAAGCAGGAAAGATTCTGAATTTAGATCCCATCTCTGAATTTCACTGAAGCTGATATATCCCCGAGGCTCTGGCTTGGCAGAGCAGAGGGTGCTGATATTACCTGCATTTCCTAAGTGCAGGATCTCTCCTCTGCAGTTGCATTTCAGACATTTGATGAGATTAAAAAAATATCTCAGTGGTTCTCTACTCATGTATGTCTGTTTCCACAGATATATATAAAAATATATATATTCATATGTGTATATTCATCCCTAGTATGAATCTAGAGCACAATGTCCCTCTAGCCCAAATTTAGATAGAGGGCAAAAACCTGGTTTTCATAAAATGGTTTGGGTTAGAAGAGACCTGAAAGATCTCTACTTCCAAACCCCCTGCCTTCCACTAGACCAGGTTGCTCAGAACTCCATCCAGCCTGGCTTTTAACACTTCCAGGGATGGGGAAGTGTTCAAGTGCTCATTTCATCCTGGCAGCATCCAACAACAGAGGCTTTGTGCCTTTAGGAATTTTCTGCTACAGCTGGGCTCTTGCTTGTACAGCACATGGAATGCAAGCTACAACCTAAAATACTCAGAGGAATGAAAAGCATAAAGGCTGTGGAGTTGTAAAGTGAAAGAAGGAAAACATTGGTTCACTGCTAAAAAGAAAGGATTTATTTCCTATTTCCTTCTCATTACATTGTGGATAGTGTCAGTGAAGGCAAAATGCAAATGGCACCAGGGAGAACAGGAACTTCCCCTGAATCAGGGTTTCTCACTCTTTAGGGGAGAGCAGCTCCCTAAATGAAACCGTCATGATTTTAAGAAGAACGAGGAAGTGCAAAGGATGGCAAGAGATGTCAGTGTGAGTGAGGCATGGGGTGCTGTGAAGCTGGGGAGAGGATGTGTGCTCTGGAGCCAAAAGGCTGGCAGGAGGCAGGGGTGGTGCCCAGAGGGGCTGCAAACTGCCCAGGACTGGCAGCAGAACACTTTCCTGCCTGCAGGAGAGCCCTTTCCTGCCTGCTGTGCATCCTGTCTCCTGTGCACAGCTTGGAGTAACACCAGCTAGGCTCTGCTCTGGGGGAGATAAATCCCATTATTAGCTGTTTCTCTCTTACTACCTCGCTCTGCCTGGAGATTGCTCTCTCCCAAGGACAGGGATTGGGAAGCTTCACCCTGAAGGTGTTGGGATCACAGAGGGTCTGTGAGGTGTGGGTGGTAAAAACCCAGCCAACCTCAATGGTACAACAGTTTAGATGTATACACACACAGAGAGGTAGTTATGTGCACTTGGGCCTGTTAAAATGCAAAAAGTAAAGGCTGTTACAGAGCCATGGTTTTGTGTTGTCTTATGTTCTCGGTATTATATAGAGGACAACAACAAAAACAGGGAAGGAGCAGTGATTTTTTGCTCCAAGCAAAATAACTGCAGCTTTGGACATATATTTAGCTGGGGAAAGGCAAAATTGTATTAAAAAATAAGAAGAATAGGAAAGCAAAAGCCCATTTTTCAAGTTAATTAAACAAGCATAGCAGCCCAACTTTTGGTAGACTGCTTTGAACAGTTATCACTCTTGCTTTAAAGCTGACTGTAAAGCACATCCTTTATCTGTGCTCTCCGAGCCACCTGCTCTCTGTAGATGAGTCCAGCTGCAGTCCAAGGAATAGCAATGAAACACTGCAAGTGGAGCAAGGCAGAGGAAAGAGGATGTCCATGTCACATGTCCAGGGATCTCCTGGCTCGGTCTGAGGAGTCAGTCACGGGGTACCCTGGCTGCTGGGTGCAGCTGAAAGCCCCAAACATCCCCAGTGAATGCGGGGACCTCAATTAAAAGTTGTGTATCCTTCAAATAAAAGTTGCCCCACTGTGCTGGGATGGCTCCAGAGCCTGCTGGGGTGTTCACAAGGGGAAAAAACTGCATTTTCACTGTCATTTACCAAAGCAATCCGTTTACTGCAGCCTGCTTCATCTGAGGCTTTCCAGCTGCTCCTGCTGTGCATTAATCACCGACAGAAAGCCTGGGGATGGCTGGGGGAGCTGTGTGCTGCTGAGGCAGGCAAACATAAGGAGCTGCTGCACACAACTGGAAGGGTTTTGCAGCACGGCTTGACTGCAGCCAGGCTGCAATTTTTAATGTGCCTGTCATTTAAGGGCACAGAATTACAGAATTACAGAATGGTTTGGGCTGGAAGGGATCTTCAAGATCATCTAGTTTCACCCCATGGGCAGGGACACCTCCCGCTGTCCCAGGCTGCTCCCAGCCCATCCAGCCTGGCCTTGGGCACTGCCAGGATCCAGGGGCAGCCACCGCTGAACCTGAGCCAGGGCCTGCCCTCCCTCCCAGGGAAAAATCTCTTCCTAATATCCAGTCCAACCCTGCTGTGTGGTTTGTGTGCAGCAGTTTGCCTCAGAGGGCAGTGGCTGACACTGAGGTGAGGGTGTTGGTGGGTGCCCGGCGTGTCTGGGGGCTGCAGAGCAGCGTTTGAGGCAGCAGATGTTGGGGTTCCAAAGGGAGCAGGGCAGAGCAGGCCAGGAGCTCCTTCCTCCTCACTGGAAAACAAGAGATCTTCATAAAGACAGAGATTGCTTTCTTTTACTCACAACTTGCTACAGCACTTTCAGCCAGGGCAGGGGGCTGGAAGCAGGGAACTCATTTGGGAGCTGGAGGAGCCCAGGGAAAGCCTGGCAAGGTCAGGGTGGATGCTCTGGCAGGCTCAGGGCACCCTTAAAAACCCTGCCCTTTGTCCAGGTGGCTGAAAGTGCAGCTTGGCAGGACAAAACCTGCATCATCCCAGCCCACAGAGTGCCATGGAAGGAGGCCAGAGGCTTTCTGGCTGAGTGGATGCACATTCCTGGCCCATAAAATGTTTTGGGGGAATATGGGCTTTGGAAGTGGTTTTTATACATGCTGGCAACAGGTTTTTTAATAGGGTCACTACCCAGAATGGCTGTGAGGGTATTTATATTATAATGTATATTCTGAAGGTGTAATTTGCTGGAATTGTCACATTTATGAGAAAATCGATAAGGTTTTGAAAATTCTTTAATGTTTTATGTCACATGTACTGCTTAAGTGAAATAATGGGCTTCATTCTCATTTACCAAGAATGATACCTTCATATTGAAAACCAATGTTTTAAAAAATTCATTTCCACATCAGATTTGAAGCTGGATATTTAATATATAGATATTAGGGGTTTTGATAAATGTCTTAGTTCCCCTGTTCATAGAGCAGTGTTATTAATAACGACAAGCAAAATGGAAGCATTTTTCATGCAGGTTTTTAATGGAAAATTTTATTTGAAAGTTGATCTTGGAACAACAGGCATTTCATACAAGAAAAGAAAATATTGGTTAGTTTGCAGCCAGTTATCCTACCAAAAATCTCTTGCTCAGAAAGGTTTTGCTGAGCTAAGGGCTATTTCCTTCTTTTCTCCAAGGAGGCAAGGGCATCTCAGCAAATTCTGCTGAATAGAGCGTTGACAAGAGATGCAGATTGACATTACAGCCCAGAAAACGTCTACAAGCAGCTGTCACAGCACGTTCTTATTATCAAATCTCACATTTTATTGTCACCAAAACCGAGATGAAATCTTTATGGCCCTCCCTGACAACATTTCTGTATCAAATGGGAGGTTCCTATTCCCACACCTAATGAGCCCTGAAACCTGCCAATGGCCCCAGGCAGAACATGGCCCAAGCTGCATTTCAACAACACCGAATTTTGATAGAAATGTTGCTTTTTAGGTGGGAAGAAGGGCACATTTCTGCGAGAAGTGACTTTGCAAAGCTGGGGAGGGAGCTGGGAGTGCTGCTACGTGCTGCTCTGGTGGTCAGAGGTGCATCAGGCACACAGCTGAGCACATGGCTCTTTAATTGACTGCATAAATAACAATATAGAGGATCTGGGAATGCAAACAGCCCAGCTGTGATTTGTGTCTCCCACAGAGCCCATCCCCTGCAACCCACCCCTCCCCAGATGCCTCTTTCAAAGGTGGCAGAGTCCAAAACCCTCACTTGCCAAAAAAGTTTGAAATTGGCAGGAACCTCTCTCAAATCCCTTCTCCACAGCTGAATTCCCATATCCTCCTGCAAGTGCCTCATGTGCTGTGAACGTTTTATTGGCTCCCTCCCTGGAGCAACCTACACAGGCTCCTGCCCATCCCTGCTGGCTCCTGCCCTGGGGAAATGAGCCTGCAAACTCAGGAAAAGCCTCACAGGCTCTCAGTCCAGCCACAACAGCAGTGTCCTGTCCAGTTAAACAGAGGAAGGTGAACTTCCATGTGAGCAGAATGGGAAAATAACAGAAAATTGCCAGGATTTTTTTTTTTTTTTGGGGGGGGGTGGGGGTGTGTTTTGTTTTCATGTTTTGTTTGATTGTTAGTTTTGGTGGGGGGTTTTGTTTGTTTGTTTGTTTTTCTGTTTGTTTTTGTTTGTATTGGTTTGGTTTGGTTTTGTTTTTTTGGTTTTTTTTTTTTTTTTGCTTAAAATACATTTCCAGGTGATACTGATTTATTAAAATGTTTCTCTTTCAGATTTTCTCTTGCTGGACCATCCTGGCTTGCTGGACATGCTGCTTGAGCAACTTCTTCTCAGGGATGATGGAAGCCCAAACCCCCCCAGCCCATCCTTTCCCTCCCTGGGGAGGGAGGCAGAATTCAGTAAAATGAGGATTTCAGCCACACCGAGGTGATTGCAGCCAGAAGGACCAGAGCAGAGATTTAATCAGGGCAATGTGCTTTTAATTTGGTTTTTTTCTCTCTATTTGTAACAGGCCCACTGAACAGCTTGGGAAGAGGAATAATTAATACATGAGGCCTGAGAGCAGCCTGGGTAGCAACTGCAAAATTTTCATTGAAAGCCAGGTTTAATTGTGGCTGCCAGCTCCCTTCCAGCAAAGTGCTGCCACACCGAGTGCTTTGCAGGGAAAAGGGGACCCTTTGCTGAGCAGCTTTGATGTTCTGGGCTTGCTCAGGCTGCCCTGGAGGCCATTTCATACAATCACAGGATGGTTTGGGTTGAAGGAACCTTGAAGATCATCTCAATCTACCCTCTGCCCTTGGCAGGGACACCTTCCACCATCCCAGGCTGCTCCCAGCCCCATCCAGCCTGGCCTTGGCACTGCCAGGGATCCAGGGGCAGCCCCAGCTGCTCTGGGCACCCTGTGCCAGGGCTGCCCACCCTCCCAGGGAGGGATTTCTTGCTGATCTCTGATTTAATTGATGGATTTTTCTCTGCCACAGAGAGCTCCAACTTCTCTGCCTCAGTGTCTGAGATGAAAACTGGGATGAGATGCTGGGGAAGCATCCATGGGGCCTGGACCCAGAGCAGCAGAGGGCTTTAAAGCACAAAGGAAATCAGGAGCCAAGGCCTTGCCACAGGCTTAGGGGACAAAGCTGGTGTTGCTCTCTTCAGACTTTTTGAAAACTAAACAGTTTTTGTTTGGTTGGGGGGTTTTTTTTGTTGGGTTTTTTTTTTTTTCTGTAGAGCAGTGGGGTTTTTTTCGTTGATTAAAATCTAGGAGGTTCTGAGCTCCTTCAAAAAAATACAAAATTGCCCTTCTCCCTTTTTGCAAGCCAAAGTTACTAGATGCACTAAAATGAGATTCACCAATATCAGTCCTCTAATCTGTATTTTATAAAGAATAAACTCATCTTCAAAACTCTCCTGGCTCTAGGCAAAACTGTAGGAAGCAAACAAGTGAGAGATTTTTGCCTTCTGATGATTATGCCATCATTTACATGATATTTCATTAAAATTATGAGCTGCCATAACTACAGATTGCCCTCCACCTGCCCCAATAGTCCCTTTCCAGACCTTGTCAGAGCCCTTAGGAAGGGATCTCACTTTGCCCTGCCACCCTGCATTTGCCCTGCAAATTCTGCAAGTCTCTGGAGCTTTTAAATCATGAAAGAGAAGAAGGAGGCCAGGAGCTTGTTGTGCTGCTCAGAGAATATTGCTTTTCTTTGCACCATTTTCCTCAGATGCCAAGGAAGGCAGTTTTGCTCCCCCTCCAATCCTTGTGTTTCATAAACTCTCTGCAGCTCTCTGCTGGAACAGAAATCGGCTCCCCGAAGACATTTTAAGAGTAAATGGTCCCAAATTTCCTGGCAAGAGCCTGTTCCAGTAGCAGAGCAGCTTTTAAGGGCGCAGTGCAGGGTTGCAGCTCTAACTCAGGGTGAAGCAGTGGCTGTGTGTGAGCAGCTCCAGGGCTGTGTGAGCGCTGGCAGGAGGCACTGCAGGAGCTGCACTTCCCTCTCATCCCACAGGAGAAGCAGAAGCTCCCCCCCAAGTCTTTAATTAACGCCTGGATAATGAGGAATCTCAGTGTGGAGACATTCCAGGAGCACAGGGCAGAGCTGACACTCATCTCCTAGTGCTGGATCTTCCCTGCTGCACCAGCCCCAGCACTGCCTGCTCCGCAGGCATCACAGGAACTGGCACCAAGGAATTCCCAGCCAGGGCATCCCCAGGGCCCTGCTGGCACTTGGCTCAGGCTCCAAAACTCATCCTGGGAGGGGAAGACCAGAACAGAGAGCACCAACAGTGCTGGCAACCTGGAGGCAGAGGCATGATCCAGGGAGGAAATTACATCAGTGGTTTCTCTGGGGACATGGTTCCAAGTTTCTCTGTGCTGCCTGAGCTCAGTAACTGACTGTGACAAATGTTCCTGGGTGGCACCAGTTTTTCCCAACTTTGTGAAGCATGCCCTGCTTCAGAGAGAGTGCCCTCCTCACTCTGCACAGCTCCTGAAAGGTGCCTGTGCTCAGCTGGGGCTGGGCTCTTTCTGCAGCAGCACTGACACAGCCAGAGCACACAGCCTCCAGCTGTGCCAAGGGAAATATGGGCTGGATATTAGGAAGAAGGTTTTTACAGAAAGGGTGATAAAGTTCTGGAATGG
The DNA here is from genome assembly GCF_017590135.1 of Pyrgilauda ruficollis. NCBI lineage: Eukaryota > Metazoa > Chordata > Aves > Passeriformes > Passeridae > Pyrgilauda > Pyrgilauda ruficollis. The sequence continues at coordinate 2,594,758 of NW_024528488.1, read as the reverse complement.
CTGCCCGGGGAGGTGGTGGAGTCCCCATCCCTGGGTGTGTTTAACAAAGCCTGGATGTGGCACTGGGGGCCAGGGTTCAGCTGAGGTGCTGGGGCTGGGCTGGACTCGATGGTCTCAAAGGTCTCTTCCAACCCAGTGATTCTGTGAATTCTGTGTGAGATGGGCATCACAACCCTGAGTAGGCCTGACTATTTGAGGATTCTTGTCTAGAGAACTGGGAAATTATAACAGCAAAGTTGCTCACACCAGAGCCAAAAAAATGCAATTTTTGAGCAAGAAGTTTTACCTGCAAAACCCAGGTGGGCTCTTCCCTCCCCACCACTCCCAGTGCAGTGTGCAGCCTCCTGCTGTAGCAGTGGTATGATTCTGTGTTCAAAGAACCTTTTTAAAGGAGGAAATAGCTGCTCTCACCTTCAGGAGAAAACAGAGGTCAGTTGTGCAGGGTCACACAGTGACAGGGACAGCAGCAGATGAGGGCCATGGGCTGCCAGGTCCTCAGCCAGACTGTGGTTTCTCCCAGCCAAATTGCTGGTGACTCAGTAATTTTTTTCCATTTCCTTCTGAACCTCCAGCAGTTGTGAGCTGTGGGGCTAAGGGCATTGTGATCCCCAGAGCCAGAGTCTAAGTAGGTTTTTCAGTTCCTAAATTCTCGGGTAGATTAGAAAGTCATTTTTGTTGTCATATTTAGGTTCATTAGTAGCCTGTCAGATAAATTATCTCTGATCTTGCTGATGACACTTGGTTGAGCTCCAGCTCCAAGCAAACCACAACACTGCTGGTGGCTGACTCTTATTCCCAGCCAGTTGTCAGCAGGAGGAGAAAAATCATTACAAATTTTGTCACTTTCATTTGGTCCAGATTGGACCAACTATGATGGAAACTTTAATGTCTCATGAAAACAGAGCCATTGACTGTAAGTGGCATTTGCTGGCTTTCCCTCTCTGTGCTCTTTGGATCCATCTCTGAGTTGTTTCTGAGCAGCAAGGGCTGGAGTTGGAAGGGCTGTCTGCTGGCAAACATGATCACCCTTCACCTGGCTGGGGGGTTCCTGTGAGAGACTGGATTTAAACCACAGGAGATTTAGATGGGGAAGGATTTGTTCCCTGTGAGGGTGGGGAGGCCCTGGAGGGTTCCTATGAGAGACTGGATTTAAACCACAAGAAAAGAGATTTAGATGGGGAAGGATTTGTTCCCTGTGAGGGTGGAGAGGCCCTGGGACAGCTGTGGCAGGAATTGTGGCTGCCCCTGGATCCTTGAAGTGCCCAAGGCCAGGCTGGACAGGGCTTGGAGCAGCCTGGGACAGGGGAAGGTGTCCCTGCCGTGGCAGGGGTGGAACAAGAAGAGCTTTAGAGTCCCTGCCAACCCAAACCATTCCATTATTCTGTGGTTTAACCTTCAATGTGTGCTTGCAGGGAGACAAAATGAGAGTCAGAAATGATCAGCCCCAAAGCCTTCTGCCTTTTAATTGATTTGTGCCCAATGAGTGACTCGTTGTTACAACCCACTCCCATTTTAAAGAGCATTTTGGCAGGTTTCCACCCCCTAATACCATATAGATCATTCTCTCACAATGTACCATAGATAATGCAATTAGCTTAGAGTTTCCATAGACATGTTTTATATTATCTACTTAAAATAATCCTGTTTCCTTGCTGTAATCTAATCTAGCTGTGACTTGGTGTGCCCTAAACAAGATATATGGTTGAAGACAAGATAGAAATAATTAACAAGGGGAGGACAGGTGCTGTACCCTTGGTTTCCAATTGAGACACCATGGATTCAGAGTAGACTCAATGCTACATCTGCCTTGGGTGGTACATTTGTGTGGCAGTGAATATTTTAAAGGCATTGCTGATCACAGAACCATAGAAATACGATTTCTATCATACTTCAGAGGTTGGAAAAGCCCTCTGTGGTCACCGAGTCCAACCACAGCCAGCCCAGCACTAAAGCATGTTCCTGAGCACCACATCCAGGAGCATGGACTGCTTGGACACTTCCAGGACAGCGACTCAACAACCTCCCTGAGCATCCTGTTCCAGTGCCTGAGCACCCTCTCAGGTGAAGATATTTTTCTTCTCCAAACTCAGAAAGATGAAAGCAGGCTGCTGGAAGAGTGGGACTGAGCCCTTTAGTCGGCAGCAGCTCATGGCTTTGGGAAGAGGGAGTGGAATCTGTGCATCTTGTGAGAAACACTGCTCACTTCCAAGAAATTGTAAAAGTTTATTAAATCATTATAAAAATACAACAGAAGACTGAATAGAGAAAATATTACAGAGCCAGGAGCAGAGGATTTTCCCCACCATGTGCTCATCCACACAATGGAGGTCTTGCCTTTTAACCCTTTATCTTCCCCAAAGTTCTGTCCATCCTCCTTCACTGTCCAGTGGTGGAGATCACTTCCTGACACCTTGGTTGGAGCTCAGGTGCTGCCACAGTAACAAGCCAGCCCTCCCAAGTGTCCCAAACCCAGGCCACCCTATAATAACAATGCAAGGGGGGTAAAACATAAGTCTATAAAACTTCTCTTAACATATATTACACATGATATTTACCTTTTATTTGTGAGAGTCAGCCATGGCACTACTCATCTATCACAATCTGAAGGGCTATTCCTGTTTCAGAGGCATGCAGCACCTGCCAAAATCTGTGAGAAAAGGGGGTGAACCAATGTTCATGGCCTCAACCATCACTTCTGCCTTCCCCTGGCATCCAGCTGATCCTGCTGGTGTGCAGGGCCTGCAGAGGGATGAGCACTCTGAGGAGCATCCTTAGCAGCTCCTTGGCACTGCCAGAACACAGCTTTCCCTTCAGCTCGGCTGGCACAATGATGAACACAGCTCCAGTGCCCCCAGAGCACAGGAAGGGCCCAGTGCAAAGCAAAACTGTAACAGCTATTAGTACTGGAATAAGATTTGATGGTATGGTTAGCAGGTTAAATAAGGATTGATGGGGCTTAGCTGCCAAGCTGGATGTGTTTGCTGTGGGAAACACACATTCCCCACATTTCACGTGCTGGAAATCTGAGTGATCATGTGAAATGTCCTGTGCCATACCCAGGAGTTCCCAAAAATGTGAAAAATTCCCCCATCTGCAACACTAAATAGGTTTGAGTGGTTTTGTTCCCATATCATCCTCTAATGACCTGTGTGCTGCAAAATTAATTTAAATTTGGCTGAAAACAGGGATGGGCCTTCAGTATCTATCAAAACTTCCCAGTCCAACATCTGGCCTCTGCAACCACAGGCATCCATCACTTTGTTCCCTCCCTGTCAAGGAAAGAAAAGGAAAAGGAAAAGGAAAAGGAAAAGGAAAAGGAAAAGGAAAAGGAAAAGGAAAAGGAAAAGGAAAATCCCTTTTTACATGCCAGACCAGATTCTGCCTCATATTTTCAGGCACTGGGTTACATCTGGTGGGGTCAGTGCCACAACTCCTGACCCCAAGGCAGGGACTCCTTTTTGTGCCCAGGGCACTGAGCTCTGTCAGTGAAAATCCTGGGAATGGGCACTCATTCCTCCTGCCCTGAGCCACAGAACCTACAAATGAGCTTTCCTTGTAGACATGTATATTTTATAGGCAAACATTCAGCCTGCACACTCCAAACATCCTTTAGAGCTGTTGTTACAGCTGAGAAATCTGATGGATGTAGGAGGGCTGCAGGTTTAATACCAGTAGTGGTTCTGCCACAGTTTAAAGTCAGATTAGTCAATATAAATGGAGGGTCTGGTTGTGCTTGTAGCATCAGGGATGCATCATCTGTTCAGGCTACTGAGGGCCCTGTTCAGCAAGGCACTGGAGCATGTGCTCAGCTGCAGGAACACGAATCCCATCCCTGCACCCTGCGGGATTCCTGCCTGTGCTTAGAGATAAAACAAAACACCTCCAAGGTGGCTTCAGGACTCCATGAGCAGGGGTGGACTGGCTCTTCAAACAGGCTTGAGTTTCAAGGTGTGTTTGTGTAGAGGAGGCTGAGCACCCTGTCACCCTGATATTTTTATGAAAAATCCTTTTGTGCAGTCACAAGTTTTTATTATTAATTCCTTTCCTACCTTCTGATATATCTTTCTATAGTTTAGTATAACATTTTTAACATAATATAATATAATAATATAATAAATCAGCCTTGTAAGAAATATGGAGTCAGATTAATCTCTTCCCTTGTCCTGGGACCTGTGAACACATTGACACCCTGCTGTCACCTTGCTGTCTCCAACAGCCACATTTACCCCATCAGACAGAGCAGGCTGACACCTGCCTCGGACAGTGATTTCCACTTGAATCCATTCACTGCTTTGGCTTCCCTGGGCTGCAGTGTCCCAGTCCAAGGGCACAATTTGTCCAACTTCCCTCCATTAGAAAGCTGGTTTATCTAGCTCATGGAGATAAAAGAATATATACCATAAAAATAATTCCAGATTAAAACTCCTGCACTGATTTCTCATCTCCCTCTCTTTTTTTTCCTTTTTTTTCTTCTTTTTTTTTTCCTCTCCTTTTTTTTGTCTTCAAAATTACTCCATCACCACTGAACTGCAGTGTCTGTAATCCCTGTATGGACGAGGATGCAGAAAATCCAAAGAACCTTAATTAACATACAGTAATTTCCAAAGCAATAAAAGCAAACACATATTATGGCAGATGCTGTAAAGCGGCAGAACAATCTAATAACATGTAAAGGAGGAGAAAACCGTACTCCAGACAGCTTTTTCCGAGTTGAAGGAGGCTGATGCAAAATCCAGCAGCATCTGGAGAAGAAGGAATGGCGCACGGAGAGGCTGCGGAGAAGCGCGGAGCGCATCCCTCGCACGGCTCGGTCACCGCTCAGCTCCTGGGGAAGGGTCGCTGTGTTCTGCCATGGCAGAGGGCCCCAGCAGCGCTGATGTCCCGAAGGCAGGCGCCAATGGCAGGATTTATCCCTGCCATCACACTCCAATACCGCGGGTTAGTGTTTAATGGAGCGAGCAGGGGCTCCGCGCTGCCTCGGCCCGCGGCTGCGGCTCCCGGGCGCTTCAAGGGACCGGCGCTTTAAGGGTTAATTTAATGTGCCCGGCAGTGTCACTGCTCTGCTTGGCCTCACTAGTGGGGAAATCACAGCTGGGGCAGCCCCGGGTGGGATGAGCAGAGCCCCAGAGCCGGGACAGCCCTGGATGGGATTGCCCCGGGTGTGGGAGGGATGGCAGAGCCGCAGGTGGGATTAGCAGAGCCCCAGAGCGGGGACAGAACCCGGGTGGGACGAGCAGAACCCGAGTGGGATGAGTAGAACCCAGGTGGGATGTGCAGAACCCAGGAGGGATGAGTAGAACCCAGGTGGGATGTGCAGAATCTCAGGTGGGAGCTGTAGCAGCCCCAGGAGAGGTGTGCAGAGCCCCAAAGAAATGACAACCCCGGGAGGGATGCCCAGAACAGTGATGGCAGAACCTCAGGTGGGATCAACAGAGCCCCAGCTGGGATGTGAGGTGGGATGTGCAGAGCCCCAGGGCGATGGCAGCCACAGGTGGGACATGAAGAACTCTGAAGCAAAGGCAGCTCTGGGTGGGATGTGCTGAGTCCCCCAGAAATGACAGAATCCCAGCCCAGGATGGGATGCCCAGAGCTCCAGAGTGATGGCAGAGCCCAGGTGGGATGTGCAGAACCCCAGGTGGAATGAGCAGAGCCCAGGTGGGATGTGCAGAGCCCCACTGTGATGTCTCGTGGCACAAAGAAGGCAAAATCTGCCCCAAAAAAGAAGGAGCAGGAGCCAGACAGCGCCCACAGCCCCAAGGGACCAGCACAGAGCTCATCCTGCAGCTCCCTCTGCCCCAGCACAAGGATTGGAGGATTTGTGGCTTCTGCAAGTTCTCTCTGATCAGGGCAGGTTTATAGGAGTGTGTGTAAACATGAACACTCTGTGATGAGCAAATAATGGAAGTATCTCTGTGAAAAAGGAGAAGAATGTACAAATGGTTGAACAAGCAACGAGCACTTTGAAAAAGTAAAGGCAGCAGCCAAAACTCCTGCTGCATGATGGTGTTTCAGATGCTGCTTGTCACACACAGCAACTCAGCCAGGTTATTTGCTGCCTTTAGAACTGAAACAACTTCATTTTTCTTGCTTGAAATGTTATCTTGGTGCCAACTGCTCTTGTACTGCCTCTGTTGTGCCCTGCCTTCCATCAACCACGCTGCTCTGCTGTGGGGAAATGTCAGCTTGAGAGATCCCACAATCTATTACTGCCCCAATTCATCCAAATTCTTCCAGCTACTCCAGTTATAGGATCAAAAAGGGCATAGTGAGCCTCAAATTTAGTATCCAAGTCACATAACACATGTTAAAGAGCTTGGAGAGTTAAGCCAGCTTCAGCTACTCTGCTTTAATTTTTTAAATGCCAAAGCTCCCCAGAAAGCATCTTTCAGAGGAGGACACCTACTTAAATCCTAAACACTCTGATAAAAATGTTATTTAAAACATTAGGATATGTGAAAAAGAGGCACTTGAAAGTGAATAAAACATTCAGCAAAGTAATTGTGCACACACATAAAACACTCACCCCCTGCACACTCTGCTGGTTTTGCATTCTAAGCTTCAAATGATGGCCCATGAATTAATGCTGGATATAATGTGAAGGTTGTGGAATGAAATAAAGCACAGTAGCAAAAAAAAACCAAAAAAAAAAAAAAACCACCACCAAAATAAACCCTGCCTGCTGTCCTGAGCTGTCCCCCAAACACAGATTCTTGTTCCACCCATGAATTGTAGTGCCTGGTATACCGTCCTCCAGGGATTTAATTGCATTATTTCATCAAGGGGAGATCATAAAACCTGATTTTACAGCTACTGTAGAGAGGCTGAAAAGTGCCCAGAGAGAGATGGAGCACACTGTTATTGCTGATTGACTCGAGCCACTCAGATTGATTTCATCATGAGGGGAATAGTTATTAATGTCTCCTCAGCCACTAAATAACCACAGTGATTTAGAGGCCGTGCCTGTGGTACAGGAAGCAGCACCCCCTGCACAGGCCCAGGGAGCCTGAGGAGTCCACGTCCCCCTGCAAGGGGGAGATTTTCATCTGCAGCACATTTAGCATAAAATGTATATTTATGTATATTTCCTGCCCCGTCTTTACACTCAGCCTCTTTTAGAGGCCACCTTGTGTATGAAATTAACTTCTATTGATGCCTCAGGCTTTAGCATTTCTATTTTTCAGATTCTGTGCTGCTTTAGTGTGTGGGTCTGGGCTTCACATCAGGGGATGGTGAGCTCTGTGCACAGAGCAGGGAGACAAAACAATTCCTGCTCCAGCTGGGGACCAAGGACAAATGATCCAAATCTCAGCCCCAAGAGCACAAACAACATGGGCTGAAGAGAGAAAAACAAGAAGGATGGGACTGCATGGGCTGGAGCTGGAATTGGACAATTAACTCCAATCTGCAAATGGAGCAGAACTTATCAAAGTGAGAGACCCCATGACCAACTGGGGATTTTTGTGCCCATTTTGGTTCATCTTGGGCGCAGCCCTGGCTGGGCTTTTGTGCTGCCCAAGGTGCATCCATTGAGGAGATCCTTTGAATAAATCCCCACTTCATTCTTTAGCTCAGTCCAGCCTCTGCTCTAGGTCAGCCTTCTTAAGGCATCAGTTTCTGGTGACCCAGATGGGACCCAAGGCACCTTGGAAGCCCCTGGAGCAGAGCCAGAGGAGAGGAATGTCCCATCTGCACCTTCAAACTCAGTGGAAAAGGCAGGGTGAGTCACCTGCATGGCCCCAGATCTCATTTCAAAGGCATCTTCATAAAGATCCTGAAATAAATGATGAAGAAAAGCCAACCCAAACCAGCTCTAAATCCAGCTGCTGTCAAACTGCTTGGGAAATGTAACTTAGGAACCTTTATTTTAAAATAAAATCAGCCTTCTGATTTTTGTCTTCTGGATTTAAACCTCATGGCCATCCCTTGTGCCTTCCTGCAGGCGCCCAGCTCGGATCCCAGAGGTGATGGATTGTCTGTCCCTGCTGTGAAGGGCAGATCTGTCCAGCTAGAACTGTCCAACAGGTTTAAGCTGAACCTTTTTTCCTTCACCTTTGAAAATATTAAATCTAATATTAATACAAGGTCTGGTTTTTAGGCTTCTTGTTCCCTGCTCCCCAGGTGCAAACTGGGCTGGACCCCAGCAGGGGTCAGAGGGGCAGAGCTCAGCTTCCTCTCTTCTCTCAGTCTCCATAACCTCTCCATCTTTCCAGTCTGGATTTTATTCCATGCCAGCTGGCACATGGCAGCCTGGCTCCTGCAGGGAAGCAGGGAGGGAATATCTTCCTCAGGCCCACAGGGGATTTTGCCCTGCCCAAATCTGGCAGTGCCTCAGCTCTGTCCTGTGCTCCAGGGACGGGCAGGTTCACCTGCCTGCAGCTCCTGTGCTCCTGCTCCGGAACTGAAGGAGGAGTTTCTCTGCTGGAATGGCAGGACAGGGTTACAGAGACCTCTGGCTGGTTTGATTTCCTTCAGGACCTCTTTAGAGTGACACTGAGAAGGCAGCAGGGCCACCCCAAGTCCTCTGGCTCCAAGCCAAGCCCGGGCACTGCCAGTCCCAGATTTCTGTGATGGTTTGTTTGACACACAGAGAGAAACTCTGCCAGAAATCCTATTGAAAAACCCAACTTTTGTTGAGAAGTGGGGGTTCAGGGCAGTGTTACCAGCCCAGTTTTAATTTAGAACCTCCTGATAAGCTGGTGCCACTTAAGTGACTGAGTTGGACCCGTGCTCAGAGGAGCTTCCATTGCTGTCTGCCCCTGCAGTTCATGTTTGCAAATATTTCTGTATTTCCATCCATCACTGCGAGACTTCTTGCTTCTCTGAGCGTGCCACGTGCTGGAAGCCTCCCCTCACAGGGCTGCCAGGGCAAATTCAGAACCTAATCTTGCCATGAAAAAGCTTCAAAAGGGCCTCAGGTTTGAATACATTAAAAATGAAGATAAAATTCCCCTTGGCATTTGAAGGTGCTGAGTTGATCCCTGAGCCACACTGTGCCCACAGCTCATCCTGGAACTCCTCCTTTACTAATGGAATCATGGAATGGTTTGGGTTGGAAGGGACCTTCAAGATCATGTAACACTCAAATGAACCCTGAGCTCTAAACACAGCTCAGGACCCCCAAAGAAAAGTTTCTTATCTGCCTTTGGTGATTGGCAGCCCGAACTGCCTCTGCTCTGAAGGGACCAAACTAAGCTGTCAAATCATTAAACCAGCTCAGGCTTTGATTCAGGTTTCCAGCCCATCCAGCCCTGTCCATCCCAGCCCTGCTGTGGATTCTCCTGCTGGAGGAGATGTATTTTTTTCCAGGAATGAACAGTCCTTTGGTACTAATATCTGGCACAGCCCCTGCCTTAGCAGCAGCACTAACAAAGAAGAGGGATCTGAGGAGAGCTATCAAACCCACGAGGTCAGGAGGGAAGCAGAAGAGCTCAGGCATGGCTTGCATTGTGTGACAGCTGCTGAGATTAAACTGTTCAGAGAAGAACAGCAAAAGCTTTCCTTGTCTTTTTTGTTGTTTTCCCCCAGTACTATTTTAATCAGTTTGGTATGAGAAATGTCTGCAAGGCATCTCTCACCAGTTTCTTTCTTTTACTGGTAAACATGTATGAAATGACAGATTTTCCTGTGGAAACCTCAATCCTGTGGCCACTTGACAAGTTGTACAAAATGAGGCCAGGGGCTTGTAACAAGTGATATGCTCATCACCTTGCCCGTGCTGGGAAATACCCACCTGGCTTTGAGAGAGAATTTCTGAGAATTTCTGATGTGGTGATGTCTGCAAAGCCCTCAGAGATCCAGCAGCAGTGCCAGCGTGTTGTTTGGAGCTGGGCCCTGTTTCCCCTGAGGACAGCAGCAAAGCTGGGGCCCAAAGGTGCTTTTCCAAGTGTCTGACCTTCCTATTTCAGCAATGTTTAACATTGCACTCACACACACACATACATAAGATTTAATCATTTTTTCCTGGTACTCATGCAGCTGCACTATTCTGGGAATCATTTTATTGCAGCATTCAGGGGCAAATTAGTCTTGCCAATAATTGCTGAGTGATAAGTGTGTTGTGTTTTCTCCTCTTGGATGTTTCCATCTCTCCCTCCCCTGTATTTAAGCACAGAGCAGCACTTCTCCCTTGCTGTTCCTCTGCACTGAGGAGCAGAGCTGTGACTCCTGTCTGGCACTGCCAAGGGAGATGGACACCCAGGCTCTCTTCCCAAATAGGTTTTTGCCACATTAAAGGATTCCATGACTTGGGGTTTGCTTGCTCTGAGATGAGCCTGGTGCCACCCTGCCAGCCCTGTGGATGGTTAGCCCAGAAATGGGATGTTCATGTCCCAGTGCTCAGAATTCAACCGGCCACTTCTCCCCAGTGAGTTCTGAGGCACCCATCCATCCCTGGGGCTGCTGCCCTCTCTCCTGGTCACTCCACTCCTCCCACAGCACATGGAATCAGCACTGGACTGTGGGGTTTGCATCCCCCCGTGCCTCTGACACACTCAGGGTGCTGGGATGCCTCAGGGCTGGGTGTCTGGCCATGCCTGGGCTGGGAGATGCACAAAGTTCACAGAATCATAGAATGCCCGAGCTGGAGGGACCCACAAGGATCACCAAAGTACACAACTCCCAAGTTCAGTGCTTCTTCCAAAATCTGAGCCGTGAAAATTGGGTGATAAAGGGAAACACCTTTGGCCTGTAACCAGGAGTGAGTTTGATACCTGTGGGGTGAATAAATTGATGGTTTTCTGCTCCTGAAGATGAAGCCCCAGTGGCTGCACCCCTGCCCTGCCTGGGGCAGCTGGGTCAGGGGGCAGAGCTCTCTCCCCTCTTCTTATTCCTTCCCTAATGAAGTCAGAGCAGGGCTTCATTCCATTCATTCATTTCCCTTCATTCAGCCTCTCTTCCCCAGCAGGCAGGGCTGCAGAGGTTCAGGCTTTATTTCTAGGTACAGGCAAGTGGTTTATACCAGAAAGCTCAATATTCCTTGGAGCCTCATCCCTCCAAATCAAATTTTGCTCCTCACCAAGGTCTCACTGCACTCCTTGTGTGCTGTCCTGCATTGCAGGCAGTCCCACCAGTGCTCTTACTCAGACCTGCAGCTGAAATAAAATGCTTCTTTGGACAAAAAACACTTTTATTTTTTTTCCCAGAGCTGTCCATGGCACCATGATAGAAGCAGAGGATGTGGAAGCTCTCCTGATGGACCATGGCCACTCTCCCTCAGCCTTCAGCCCTCACTGGGGCTGCGCAGTGCTGGATGGGGACCAAGCCCTCTGCTGGAGCTGCTGAAAGTGCCTTTTTCAATGCCAGGGCTCAATCTGTTGGGGAGTAAAGCTCTTTGATCCATTTTCCTGGCATTTGCAACAGAAATGCAGCACAAAGCTATTCCTGTGGGAATTTTCTACTTGAGATACCAGGCTGTTGAAGATGAGCTGGAGATCAGCACGACAGAGGCAGCTCAGCTCTCCTTTGTGTCACATAAATCTTGTCAGGCACAATTTTGGGTCAGGATAAGGTGTGGTGGAGCAGGCAAGAGCCTCCAGCCTCTCTCTCCTGCCTGGAGGGGCCATGGGGTGCCCTGTGCTGGAGGCATTACAAACCACCCCAAAAAACCCTCTTGCAGGGCAAAATATTTTAGCTGCAGCTCTCACAGGAGTGGCTGGCACACCTCACCCCCCATCCATCCTTTCCAGCAGCCCTGCCTGCCTTGAGAACAGCACCAATTTGATCCCGTTGCTCTTTAGTCTCTTGACCAACATGATTCCCAAATTAGAGCCCTGGAAAAGCTTTTGACATCCTCGGCAGGAGTGGGGAGGAGATTGTGAGCCCAGCCCCACAGAGCTGTATGTAGTTAATGAGGAAATGCCAAGGATGAGGTTAAACTGGGTGAGTTACTCTCAGCACTGATTTCTGGGGTCTGGGAAAGCTCATTTTTGGGCTCCATGGACTGTTTTCTCTGAAAACAACTTCTATAGTGTCTAAAAGCCTAAGTATTATCAGCAGATGTATGAAACTACCATGCCTGCTTACCAAACACAGGAAACTGATCCTTTAGGAGAAATCCCCCCTCCCCAGTGCCACTCATGGCCACACCAGCATCCCCAGGGCCCCTGGGTTTACTGGGGTGAAAGGCTGTGTGCAGCCACCTCAAAAACCTCACATGTCACCTCTGAGTCCCCACAGGGACAGGTAAGGCACTGGCAGCTGTGTGGGGTGTCACCCTGATATTTTATGAAAATCCTCTCGTTAGGATTTTTTCTCCTCAGAAAAGAAATGTAAACAATAACTATCTGATGGCTGTGGAATGTGGTCTGGAGATGGTTTACCAACAGGTGCATCTTTGATTGGTCTCATGTGGATTGGTTTTACTTGATGACCAATCATGGTCCAGTTGTGTCAAGACTCCGAGCAGTCACGAGTTTTTATTATTCATTCCTTTCCTAGCCTTCTGATGTATTCCTTTCTTCTATTCTTTTAGTATAGCTTTAGTATAGCATTTTAAATATAATCTCTTCCAAATTATATTCTATCATAATACAATAAATCATCCTTCTAAGAAATATGGAGTCAGATTAATCTCTTCCCTTGTCCTGGGCCCCACCAACACAACGACAGTGGGGTCTCCCCCAAGGAATGCAACCTACAGGGAAGGGAGCAGTGATGGATGTGGCAAAACAAAATCCACCCTCCATCATTTATGGTAAAGATGGGTTCATCTCCCCAAGAGGTGGGAGGTGCCACTGGCTCCTCTGGGTGTCCCTCTCCCCTGGGGGACATAGCCAAGGGTGACACAGCCCCTTTCCACCTTCCTCTCACACCTGAAATCCTCTCAGCCAACCGGGTTAACATTCCCCAGCTTCTCTCTCAGTTCCTCAATAATTAATATATTTATTAATACCATTAAGTAAACAAAATACAAGTTGTAGGTGTTTAATTTCCTTCCTGGGGGAATGTTGTTGTTCTGTGTCATGGCTTTTCCCCCTCAAGCTGTTTGTAAGTGCCCCCCTGCACATCCCCGAGGAACTGCTCAGGTGCTTCATTAGGGGCTTAATTACCTTGAATTGAAATGTGGCGTCCTTTTTTTTTTTAACAGTAGCCCAAAATTAAGGCATAATTTAAGAAAAACACCAAAAATAAAAAAAAAAAAATTTTGTTTCCTGCTTGAAACTGAAGGGAGTAAGGCATAATTTAAGAAAAACACCAAAAATAAAAAAAAAAAAATTTTGTTTCCTGCTTGAAACTGAAGGGCAATTAAGTGAAACAAGCTGCTGAAGGGGGCTCAAAATTAGGGACAACTGACGTGGCTGTCACTGCCTGACCCGAGGAGCACAGCACACACCAGCCCGGGCACCTGGCAGCGAGGCAGGTCTGGAGGACAAGCAGCGCTGCTCCACAGGGCATGGAACCCTTCCCATCACTCCTAACAGCCAAAAGGCTTCTAAAAAGGACTTGAGTGCTTCCTGGAGCAGAGCTGGAGCTGTATTTCTGTGTCGTCTTCCCTGGTAATTGTCACTTGTTTGGGCCTGTGGCGGCTTGGCAGCCAGGATGGGTAGGCAATAATGTAGCAGATTATTAATTATGCTGCTTTATAAACTCTCCATCTTATCTACAAGCAGATCTTTACTCTGACAAGGAGCCTGTGCACGCCGGCACAGCCAGCTACAAGGTGTTATTAATTGTACACACGGCTGTTTACAGAGATACAACCCTGCTTCCACCTCCGAAGGGATTAAACGAGACCTCGCCCAGAAACGGGGGTGAAAAATGGACCTAAAATGAAGTTCTTCACCACGATGCTATTTTTAAGCCAGAATTGCATTTTCGCTCTACAGGCACATCAGCCCCGCAGCAGGGGCGTTAGATTAAACTGCAAAATTTAAATAAATGACACTTTAAAAATGCCCTGGAGCCAGGCAGCTCCCGGAGATGAGATGTCTGCAGGGAGAGAGCAGCAGGGTGGTGCTGTGGGGGCATCTCTGCTGCTGCTCCCAGAGCCCCAGCCCAGCCTGGGCAAAGCCTCTCCTTCCCCTGGCTTGTATTTGTGGGGTGCCCCCGTGAAGGAAGGAATGATGGATCTGACTCCACGTTCTCAGAAGGCTGATTTATTATTTTATGATATTATATTGTATTAAAGAATACTAAACTATAGTAAAGAATACAGAAAGGATACTTACAGTGTCCTTAATACTTACAATATTCCTTAATACTTACAGTATTATCTTTTAAATAATAAAAGGATAATAATGAAAAAAGATAATAAAAAAAAGATAATAATGAAAACTCGTGACTCTCTCCAGGGTCCCAACACAGCTTGGCATTGACTGGCCATTGAGTGAAAACAACTCACACCAGAAACCAATTGAACAATCACCTGTGGGTAAACAATCTCCAAACACATTCCAAAGGAGCAAAACACAGGAGAAGCAAATGAGATAAGAATTGTTTTCCTTTTCTCTGAGGCTTCTCAGCTTCCCAGGAGAAAAATCGTGGTGAAGAGATTTTTCAGAGAATGTGAATGCCACACCCCTGTGCCCTGCCCAGGTAATCCTGGCACATCACACCTGGCAGGGTTGGAAATTTGCTTTTAAGGTGACCATGGCTCGTGTGCCTCTGGTCAGCAGTGACCCAGCACAGGAGCTTGCACAGCTCCCTCTGGGCCATCCCAACCCATTGCCCTCATTTTCCCAACATAAATCCACTGGGGTTTTACTTCTGCTCTCTTCCACCAGCTGGGTTTTGTACAGACTCAGAAATGTGGCTCAAATACAGGAAAGTCCTCAAGACTCAGAGAATATAACATTGAAAAACTTCTTTGTTCTTATTAGCATTTTCCCAAGAAATGTTTTGTCCTCTCTGGTAGGCAAAGTGTCCCTATTTCCCCAAAATACCCAGGCTGCCCTCAGCCCCATCCTCCCCTCCTCGAGCTGTGGTGACAACACAGACACCCATTTTTACAGAACAGCTCACCCATACTGATGTCAAATGTTGTTAAAATAATCTTCTTAGAAGGCTGCTTGATTTATAGTTACTTTTTACTGCTGGGCTTTTTTTTTTTTTTTTAAGAAAATCAATCCTTTTGTATTTTCCCCTTTGAAAAATTCCTCCAGTAAATTTCCTCCTCTGAACTGCTCTGACAGAAATCACTTCCCTGCCCTTTCTGCTTTTTAAGAAATGGAAAAATTGGAGGCAATAAATGGCAAACCTCTGAGCCTCATTGACAGAAATGGAATGGTTCCGAAAAACAAATATTATTTATAGTGATCACTGTTTTCCTAGTGTGTTCCTGTGTTTCAGCCTGTCTCCTGAGCTGTGCTGCATCTCTGGGATGGCATTTTTGGCCTTTTTTCCCTTGTTGTTGGCAGTGACACAGGATGACATCCCGTGTCCCCGCCGTGGCGTGGCAGCTCCAATCCCTGTTTACTGGAGTGCTCCAGGGGCTGCACAGGAATTCCCTGGGGGAATCAGGGAATGCTGCTGGGGGACCAGGCAAGTGGTTAACTGGGCTCCCCAGCTGCTCCAGAGCTGCAGGATGACTCAGTGCTGGCCCCAGGCTCTGAGAGTTCAATTGCTTCTGTCCTTGCAGGGACCCAGCGCTCTCAGCCCGGCTGCGGCTCGTGAGGAGCAGCTCTGCATCACTTCATGCAGAAGTTCACAGTAGGACATTTTATTTTTGGATATGGCAATGAGTGAAAGTTTGGCAGAAGGAGGCAGGATTTGGATGGAGGAAATCAGACAGGGCTCCACCCCACGTCTCTCCAGCTTAGGGAATTTTGGGTTTGAGCACTGTTTTCTTTGCACACAGCAGAGCTTTGGGACTGAAGCCCCAAAGGAGACATCCATGAAAACAATACTTAGGAGGCTTTTGGGAGAGCCATATTTTTTCCAAATCCCCCTCTAACATGTCGCTGGGAAGGGACACCAAGTGCCCCCACCTGGAGGGACACCAGGGACCCCACCCTGTCCCTCCCAGCTCACACCAAGTGTGAGGTCACCCCAAATCCCACCAACAAAACACCCCTGCAGAAAATGATTGCAAAACCTCAGTCCAGCCAGGAGCTCTGCTGTCATCTCTACATCCATCAGATGCACCTTGTAGGAGGGGAGAAGGCCTGAGATTAGATTGCACTGCAATCTTCAAGAAAAACTGCTTTTTGATGACAAAAGTGATGAATTGCTGTCTGTTCTGGGAAGATCATATCGGTGTGTGGCAGTCAGAGCCGCTCAGTGCTCTGAGGCTGAGGGTGATGAATCAGTAGAGTGGGGCCTGGAACTCATCCAAGGGAGGAAGAAATCTCTATTTTATATATATATATATATACACACATACCTCCACACATGGGTATCTTGAGCCTGAAACCCATTTTCTGCTGCCCAAAGAGCAGCTGTTTTCCATTAAACAACCCAAGGTTTCACCCCTCCTGCTCACACCTTTGTTTGCACCCAGGACTGGATGTTATGAGGTTAAGGAGGGAAGTTAATGATGCTCCATAAAATGAGGCTTCATTAATAAACTGTTTATCTCAGTGTCACATTTTTTCCCAGACTGTGACTGGTCTAGGCTGGACAGGGCTTGGAGCAACCTGGTCTGGTGGAATGTGCCCATGGCAGGGGCTTGGAACAACAGGACTTTAAGGCCCCTTATGATTCTGTGATTCTATCATTCCATAATTGTATGGTTTCACAAAAGCAGGTATAAAACACACAACTCCTTCCCCAGGCAGCTTGAGACATTAATGTAGTAGAAATTGCCAATCTATTAAAAGGCATCTGCTTTTAAAGATAAACCCAGCTCACTTTGCTATTTCCAAGGTGACTCTTTTATTCCCAAGCCACCAGATGAAAAGTGCTTGGAGGGAGGCTGGGGAGGAAGCAGGGGAGATCATTCCTCCTCTGCCCCTGGCCTGTGGAGCTGCTCCCCTGGCCTGGGAGGAAAAGCTGCTGCTCTGGCATCTGCTAAAGCCTGGATTAGCAGGGTTTAGTGCTGCTCCTCATTTATCATGGCAAGTCCAGGAGTGGCTCTGGCCACACTGTCTGTCATGCCAGGCTGGTCAGGCTGCCGTGTGGGAAGGGTCAGGATATGCAAAATCTTCTCCAGCATCACTGCAACAGGTTGTAAAATACTTACAGCACCTGCAAGCCTGGGATCTGACACAACACCAGCTTTTCCCCAAACAGAGGAAAAAAACAGCATTTAAAACACTCTGAGCCTGCTAAGATCTGCTGTCAGGGCCAAAAGTCAGGTTTCTAAACATCTTTACAATGGCTTTAAGTGTTGCCTGGAGATTTTGGGGTTTTTTAAGCCTGTCTTTGATCCCTTGGACAGAAGTGATCAGGAACATCTCCTGGGGGCACATTGCAGCCCCACTTGTGGAAGAACCTCCTTCTCTGAACAGCATCCTAGAATGGTTTGTGCTTGGAGGGGCCTTAAAGATCACCTTGGTCTACCCCCTGCCACAGGCAGGGACACCTCCCACTGTCCCAGGCTGCTCCAAGCCCCGTCCAGCCTGGCCTTGGGCACTGCCAGGGATGGGACAGCCATTCCCTGCAGTACACCAGGAAATTCACAGTCTTTGGAAGGCAGTAAATCTGGATAGGGGCTGTCTGCATAAGACAGAGGTTTGGGTGGATAATTTATAAAGGATGGTAATAAAACAGACTGCACAGTTTAGATCTTAATAAAATTCTGATGCCTTTTGTCTGATTTTATGGACAAATTTTATTAACTTAGTACCTTTGTACCAGAGAGGTCTGACAGGTTTCTTATGGCTGAGAGCTCTCCTCAGCAGCAGAAAATCAGAAACATTTAATACCCAATAGCAGGAGATCACAAGCCCACCCTCCTTGGAAATCCATCCTCCTTAGGTGGGTCAGGGCTGGGATGGGGCTGCAGGAGAGGGGGAATCACAGAATTATGGAATGGTTTGGGTTGGGAGGAGCCCTCAAGAACACCCTGTTCTACCCCTGCCATGGGCAGGGACACCTTCCACCGTCCCAGGCTGCTCCAAGCCCTGTCCAGCCTGGCCTTGGGCACTGCCAGGAGTGGGGCAGCCCCAGCTGCTCTGGAGGAGCCTCTGGCCTGGAGCCACCCCGGCTGGCAGCCAGGGCTGGCAGCACTCAGGGACAGCTGGTGCCTGGGAGCACCAGGAATTAGGAATGGTTTGCTAACAAATCTCATTCCGAGCCACAATCAGCAGTGCTCAATCACCCATCCATGGCCTCCCTGTGTCCCACCCCACACCTCACATCGGAGAGGGGTACCCAGAAATGTGGGGATGGGTCCTGGCTCTGTGGTTGTGACAGAGGGAGGGATATCCCTGCTGGAGAATTCATGAGGATGGGTGTGGGATCTGACCATGGCAGCCACGGCTGGGGGGCCCTTGGGGACACCCCAAAATCAGCTCTGTTTGCCCTGCCCATCCCAGCCCCTCCCTCCAAGGAGCAAAATCCAGGTGAGAGCAACAGGTCCCAGTGTGCAGCCCTTCCTCATCCCAGTTGGTTCATGAATTGTTCATCTGCTACTGATTATCCAAATGATTTGTATCTTCTCTAGGACTGGGCCCAGCTCCCCTTTGTGAGTGATCCACCAGCCCTTTGTGCCTGCCTCATTAAGTTAATTCAGGTGAATCTCTGAGTGCTGATTCTGACACTATTGTGCAAGACTTTGCAGCCCCACCACGGCCATGGGATGGGGAATGGCCTTGGGGAGCTTCCCCACCAGGAACAGCTGTGGGATTTATGGTGTTTTCCTTGGAGACCTTCATCCCCACACATGACACAGCCCTTGTAGAGATCACCTGAGTGTTTTTTCTCTGCTCTTTCCTGCAGGCAGGACAATGCTAGCAGACATGGGAGGGTGGTGGGGTTTGATTGGGACCCAAACCCCATCCCAGGACATCCACACTGCTGAAGAACACAGCCAACATCCTCTTCCCTTGTACTCCAGGGTTAAAAAAAGGGTGGGGGGAAAAGAGAAGAGAGAGCAGCAGCATTCTCGTTTTGTTGCCATAGCAGCCTTCTGGATTATTTAGACTGATAGCATTTGTAAAAATTCAACAAAGGGTAAAGGATCACTTGGAAATGGGAGCAGATGTAACAGTGCGTGCCATATGCCACTGGGAAAAAAATCCATTGGCAAAGGCAGCATCATCAGAATGAGAGCCTAACCCACATTGTGCCACGGAAAATGTCACTTTCTCTAGATTACAGGGTAGAGTATGAAGCAGAGAAAACTCTGTTCACATGTATAATTGCTGAAAGGCGTCCCCGGCGCAGAGCCGCGGGGAGCGGGGCCGCCTCCCCTGCAGGCCCTGTGAACCTCCATGTGACACAAAGGAAAGGTTGTTAACATTAAAAATTAATTAACCCTCGCACGCAGCTTAATGGAACTCACTCCTGAGAAAGCCTGCCCGCACAAGGGGGGAGCTGCCAGGGGCTCTGTGAGGAGCAGAGCCCGTGGAAAGGCGCTGGGTTTGCACGCTCAGCTCTGGTGCGGCAGCTCTGCAATGCTGACGGAGCCTCTCGGAGCTCCAGACCAAACCAAGGAGCTGCTAAAGCTCCAGACCAAACCAAGGAGCTTCCAAAGGCTCCAGAACACCTGGTGGTGCTCAGGGAGTTACCCTGAGCAGGGGTCAGGGCAAAAGCCCCCAGCTCCAGAGAGGGAGGGGGCTGAAGGTGAGGCTGGTGCAGTGGGAGGCTGTGGGTGAGGGGGAGCTGCTCCCCAGCATCAGCCTCGTCCCACTGCTCCTGAAAGCACAGCCAGTGCTCCTCATGAATCCAGCTGACACCAGAGTCCTGCCAGAAAGGCACTGAGGGATGAAGAGAGGCCAGCACGTCCAGTATGTGGATGGATGAGGTTGGACAGGGCTTGGACCAACCTGGGATAGTGGAAAGTGTCCCACAGAGGGATGGAATGAGATGAGTTTCAAGGTTCTTTCCAGCCCAGACTTCTCTGTGATTCTCTGATAATACTTGGGACGATGAAGCCTGGCAGAGGAAAGCTCTGGTCCCACCTCCAGAGCCCTTCTCTAGAGCTCCCTACAATGGGAGGCAGATTGGCAGGAGCTCCCATTGCCACTCACTCGGGACTGCATGGGGCTTAAAAGGCCCTTATTTATCAGATCTTCATTATGAAAGGGATTATTAAATGCCCAGACCTTCCTACAGCAGCCTGGGCATCAATCCTGGCCGTGCCTCCTTGCTTGCTTCTGCTGCTGCAATGTTAAAATAAATAAATAAATAAATCACAATGGCCACATAATTATAGGAAATGGAGACGCACATTAGGCTGGAGCAGCAGGGAATAATTATTTGCTGTCCTTCAGCACCCCAAAGCAGACAGGAGTGGAGGGGAGCCTTGCTGTGGGTAGGAGCTCTGTGTTGCCCACCCTGGCACTGGCACAGGACCAAGCCCTGGCAGCCAGGAACGGGAAGCAGACACCAGGGATGGTGCTTGGCGCAACCGTGAGACCCAAAACCACGCGCAGAAGGGAGGGAGGGATATGGCCAGAGGCACAGCAGGGGTGGAGATGGGGATTGGTGCAGAAATATTCCAAAGTGGAGCACACAGAGCCCCTGAGCCACCCCGAGCTGGGAGCTCCCAGCCCAAGGGCAGTGAGACACAAGGGCTGCCCCCGGGGCGTCCGTGGGGGTGGGACATCACCAAAGCCAGCCTTGAGGCCAGCAAAAATCACCTCCCCTGCAATTTCCAAGGAAAAAAGTTGCTTTATTAAATTACCAGCCTGTGGAAAATGTATATCCTGTTCCTCTCGAGAGGAGAGAGACACATAAAATTTGGGCTCGTTTTGACAAGATACCTTCAGTGAGTGTAAATCACTCATAGGTTGATTAACTCCTCTTCTTAGGCAATTCTGCAAGTTAAATGACAAAGCTTCCTCTCCTCCTGAAGGCTTTTACTGAACTTGTAATGAATCCAGGTATACTAATGTCTTTCTTTTTTATTATTGTTATTATTACAGAGCCCAGGCAGCACAGCAGCATTCCTGCCTGGGAGCTGTTTGTCATTGCACAGGACACCACTCGCTGTTTACCTTGTTTTCTCCTCAAATACCAGCAAATTGAAAAAAAAAGGGAAAAAAGGAAAGAGAATTTTGTCAACCATGACAAATCATGCCATTTTTTGATGCATATGCAAAACAGCAAATTAGGCATTTGCTGATGCTCTTCCATTTACGACACAAAAGGGATGGGATGCCGGGTATGGCCTCTGGGAGCAGCACAGGAGGGAGGGGTGGATGGGGTTGTCAGAACCAAAATATGATTAAAATATTGTAAATCTCCAGAAAACTTATAAATTCCCCAATCTGGTCACAGACAGTTTATATCTGCGATAGCAGTGGCAGAACAATCCCTCAGGGCTGGGAGCCAGGCAGCCCCTGCCCATGGGATCTTCGTCTCCTGGCCCTGTCTTGGCTCCAGCCTGCACAGCTTCTCCCTGCTGAGAAGCTGAGGCACTGAAGATGAAGGTTTCAGGCTGCTCAGGAACTGTTTTAATTCAAGGCATAATCACTTGAAAGAGCAATTATGTGCTTGGTGAAGCTCAGAGACACCTCCCAGGTCGTGTCTGAGGGGTCCCTGAGCACCCTGGGTGGCACCTGTGGCGTTCGTGACCACCCTGGTGGCTGGGGGAGTTTTGTTCCCCTTGTGCCTGAAGGAGGAGGATGAACATCCCTGCTCCTGGCTCTGCACACCTTCGTCCCACTGCTAAACCAGTGTTCTCCCCGGGGAAGCTGCCTCCAGGGTGGAGGAACTCATTTCATCACAGCTTCACCTGCAGCATTTTGCCTGCGAAATCACCACGGCACAACAGAAAAAAAAAAAAAAAAAAAAAAAAAAATTTTTATGTGGGCGTTCCAAAGTCTGCAATGTAAAGTATAATCATTTTTAAGCCCACTTGCAGCAACGTTTCTCTCATGCAGGACAAAGAGCTGGGGCTGGGGCTGCTCCCCTGCTCCTCCTCCCTGCAGAAATTCAGATAAAAGAGGGGAGAAAAATCCTGCAGCTTTCTAGCCCGGGCTCAGGCAAAGCAGGGATGTGCTGTTAACACAGAGGAGCGATCCTGTGAGCTGCTGGGATGTTTTCTTGGACTGACAAATAATAAATGCTGGTTTCTCTGGGCTCTAATAAGAGCAGGGACTGCAGTGAGGAGGGATGGACGAGCACCCACCCGACAAGGGCAGCTCCTCAGCGAGGCTGGCAAAGCCTCTCACACCTCACGCAGAAAGTCCAAGCATCTCTGTGATGAGTTTGATAAATGATGGAATACATCCTCAAAAATAAACTCTGTCAAGGAAAGCTGATAGCAATAAAGGAGTTCTGAGAGGAGAGGAAATTTGCCATTCAGAGAGAGATAACCTTGCAAATACTCTGTATTCCTGCCACAGAAAGAACAGAACCGACACGCTCCCTGCTCTCCCGCCCATTCCAAAGAATCCGAGCTTTTCCACAAGCTGTGAAGAGGATCGTGCTTTATCTGCTCCTTCCCAGGTTCAGCTGAGGTTTCAGCAGGAGCTTGCTGAACCATCAGTGCCTGCAATTAACACTTGCAACTATTTTTACAGCGGGATCTGGGCTGGGTGTTGGAGAGCCCCCGGAGAGAGGCTCAGGCGTGCGCTGCTGCGGGAGGAGCATCACCCTGACCCCGCAGGCTGCTCCTGCCTTCCATCCCCACAGTGGAGCCCTGGGAGAACGCTGGAAACCTCTGATCTCAGCCTAACCCTTAGGGGGACCCTGCTGGGGGCCCTAAACCAGGGCTCGGTGTGGTCCTCACTCCCTGCTGAGAGCACGGCCAAGCGCTGCTGCCCTGGAACGCCATCACCAAACAGAGCCTGGGACATCCAGAGGTTGTCCAAAAAAAGCTTCCAGTGTTATTTGGGCTGCAAGGCAGCCAGCCTAGAAGGAAGGGGCTGGATCCTGAGGGCTCTGCTGCAAGCTGGGCTGGGGGAAGGCTTTGGGCTGTGCAGAGCTGAGCTCTCCTGGCAGGGAGTTTGGGAGCAGGAGGAGATCGTGTGCAGGATTGCTGAGGGACGCGAGGAAAAATTATCCCAAGGATGAGATGCTGGTTTATTTTGTAGCAGAGTTGAACCCAGTGTAGCTTCAGGGAGCTCTCCAGCTTTATTCCAGGTCCCAGCCAGGACGTGCTGCCCACTGCAGGTACAAGTGTGTCCTCTCAGGACATGGCAGACCCTCTCCCTAAGCAGAAACAGCAGGCAGGACCTGGAAGCTCTGGATTGTTAGCTGAATACACAACCCAAGGCCAGCCCTGGGGTACCCCAAGGTGCCACGGGGCTGACAGTGAACACAAAACCAGAGGTGATGTCCAGTGCTGTACCCAGGCTGAGGATGTGAAGAACATTTTATTACTCAGTTCCTGCAGTGACCCAAGTGTAGATGGCAGGTCGCGCTGGGGATCACTCACAGCCACAACAATGATGGTTTTTGCCTCTTTCTTTTTTTCAGGCCCTGCAGAATCAGTGACCACTCACCCTGCCCCAAAGGGCTCTTGCTGGAAAGCCACAGGCCTAGCAGGAATAAGTAAAAAAGCTTTCAACACCGTTTTCTTTTTGGTATAAGCCCAAGAGAAGCTCCACTGTGAGTGGAAGGGGAGGAAGGTCTCAAGGCTGCCATGGGCATCACTGTCCCACAGGAATGCTGCAGGCACCACCTCCAACTAATTTAATTTGGGGAGGGAAGGGGCTATTTGTGTTTGTGGCAGTATTTCACACCCCTTTGGTGGCAAGAAGGGGCTCCCTCTCCTCCCTCAGCAGCCTCATTCCCTGGCAGCCACGATCCAATGATTCTCCTTTTTAATCTGCCTGGGAGAAGGGGGATAATTAGTAACGAAGCACACGTGCTAAGAACATGCAATTATAACCATTGGGTTATAATTTATGTCTTATCCTTCTGTGCAAAGTAATTAATATAGTAAAAGATTATTTATACCTAAGTGAGTAGAAGGCAAAGTTAGCTCTGCTCAGCAATGGACCCAGCTGAACAAGCACGCCTGAAAGTGGCTGGAGGCTGGAAACCCAGGGAGAGGCAAAGTTCCTGAAGCAACAGGAACTTTTTGGGAAAACCTCCTCTTCTGGGCAGCTTACAGTGGAGGGAAAGAGAGACCTGGCTCTGCCTTTCCGCTGCTCCCACTGCAGCTCCTCTGTGGGGTGGGTCTGACCCTGCTGAGGTTTTGGGCTTTATTTTGGGAATAATTTAGAGCCTTTGTTCCCCACTCAGTAGCCAGTTGTCCTTGCTTTCTGGCCACTAGCCTGGAGCAAGCAAGGGCAGGGCTGGGCCATCCACAGGCTGCCCCAGCAGGGAGGGGTAGGGCAGAGAGGGGGACAGCAGGGACAGAGGACCCCAGCCAGCCACCAGTGCCACTGGGAAAGGAAACTGGGACCGGGAACCAGCTCTAAATACAGTCATGCCCATGCAACAGTCTGAGCCAATTAGCAGGGACTAATTTGTTTCTGAGGATGCTCGAGCAGTCAGGACCTTGCACTTTAATGAGTTTTTTCCCCTCAGCTCTGGCCTGCAGCTGGTCCCCACCAGCACCAGTTCAACGTGTACATTTTTATTAACAACCACTGCAAACTCCTGCCAGGTCACAGAAATAGGGAACCATTAGCCCCCAGTGTCCCAGGGAAAGCTGGCACATGCCCAAGGAGCTCTGGGATGAGGTTTCCTTGCCCTGTCCCTGCTGCTTGTGGAGCTCTCAACCCCAGGATGAAGGTGAAGGCAGCAGGGATGAACAAAGCCCCTCCCCTGGCAGGACCCCCTCAGTCCAAGCTCAGAGGCAGATTTTGTGTGCCTTGGCTCTGTTTCCATGGCAATTTGCTTTGGGAGCACCGCTGCAGAGGGAGCATCCCCAGGGGATGGGCCTGGGAGCAGAATGGGCTGCAGGGCTGGGCACAGGGCAAGGGTGGTGCTGTGGGGGACTTGGGCATGGAAGATGTGGGGAAGGAGCAGGCACTTGGACTTCCACTTCAATTTTTTTACTTCAATTCAACTTCCAAACTGCTGCTTTTCTCCTGTGCTGGTGGGATTTACAGCCCCCCGTCCACCCCAGCTCCCACCCTGCTGCTCTCTCCTCTGTCCCACCTGGCTGTGGAGGAGCTGTTTCAGCCAGGAAGCCCCAAAGTAAAGGGCCAAACCCTGCTGCCAGCCCATGACAGGGACAAATCAGCCAGGGAGCCCCAAAGTAAAGGGCCAAACCCTGCTGCCAGCCCATGACAGGGACAAATCAGCCAGGGAGGAGCATGAAGACATTGGCTTGGCCACCAAAACAGCTGAGGGGGTTCACCACTGTCATAACCCATGTCTGTGCAAGGCAAAACCTGGATGCAAAATCAAGGTGTGCCAGGAAGCAAACCTCAGCAGCAGAAGCCACGTTTTAGAGCCAGCAGAGCAGCCAGCAGAGATGCAGCTGTGAGGAAAGAGCCTCCAGCTGAAATGCACTCAGGTAAATTCCCTCAGTCCAAGGGGTGGGGGGGTTCAGCCCAGTTTGGGAAGGGCTGGAGGTTTGGGAGTGGCTCAGGTGTTCCTGTGCCTGCTGCCCAGCAGCTCCAGCTGCTTCCTGACCCACTCAAGCCCCTCTGGCACTGGGGTTCTGCCAGCCCCCGGTGGGATCCTGCAGGGATAAAGGAGAAAAGAGGGACAAAAGGCTGTGTGCTGAGTATTTCACCCCTGGAGCAAAACCAGGTATGAGAAAGCAAAAAATAACTTGGGGCAGGTGGCTGAGGAGCAGATAGGCTTTGCTTTCTTTTTTTCTGTCCCACCTTCCAGAGTAATTTGCAAGAACACTTTGACAGTCATTCTCCCTGCAAGAAAAATTGGCACTTTTACAGATTATTAAAGGATTATTGCTCTTTGACAGTGCTGCAGACACACAGGTGATAACACAGGTGATAAACAGTGGTGTCCATCTGGCTGTGGCTCTGCCTTGGCATGACCAGCCCTGGGGTGTGACATTGGACTGATGATGATGAGTGTGAGCATCATCACCTCCTGGAACAGCACTTGCCCCTCAGCTTTGTCCATCGTGGCTCTGCAGCTCATCAGCACCCTGGTGGCACTCAGTTTGAGCCTTTGGCACCAAGTCCTCACACACACAGCTCACCTGGGGCACTCGTGCTTCTCCTGAAGGTCACTGCCATGAGTCAGGGTGATTTCTTCTCCCTCCAGGCCTCCTGAAATCCAAGAAGCTCATTCAGCAGGGAGAGGTGAGCATTAAGGATTGCAAAAGGACGTGCCAAACACTAGCAGAGAGGGGTGTATTTTGAATTCTTTCCAGCACTGTAAAGATGGGGATTCAGCAGCAGGCTCTCGGGGCCCTGGCTGGTGGTGCCTTTGCTGCTCTGGGGTGCCCAGGGATTTGCAGAGACACAGCCACTCTCTTCTCCCCCTTCAGTGAGGAAGGATGGAGCACTGAAAGCCACCCAGCTCTGTGCAGTGCCTCTGCTCGGCTGCTGCCCTGGGCCCCAGTGCTTCTTGCCAGCTCTGGTGGCCACGGGAGGTTCTTGTCAGCAGATGCTCCTCTCTGCTGCTTCCAGAAATGGTGCTGTAAAGCACTGTAATGGAAAATGGATAGAGAGAGCCTCCAAACACTGCTCTGCCAGCAATGCCTGCTCTGGTTTCCTTCCTGCAGCCTCTTTTCAGAGGAGGCATGAGAGGCAGAGAGCACCAACCCCTTGAAGGACGCTCCAATGCCCCAGGAGCAGACTTGGGCTGGGTTCTGCTGCTTTACAGCTGAGCTCAGCACAGGGCAAGGTGCAAGCTGTGGAGTGAACCCCCATCTTCATTCACAGCCCTGCCGGGAAGCTCATTGACCCGCTTTGCCCTGGGACAGCCCCGGGGTGCAGGCTGCGGTGTGTGCGCTCCCAGGGCCGAGCGGGAGTCGATAACTCCGTGTGCTCCCGGTGAGCAGCACCTTCCTGTCCATCACCCCCAGCTGGGCTTTTCCCTTGTGGAAACTGGGCCAGAGCAATCAGCAAGCCTGGGATGAAGGGAGGGGAAGCAGAAACAGCTGATGTGCCCGGGACAGCCTGTCCCTCCTGGTGATCCACACCATTGGTAAACGCTTGGTGCATTGATCCAGAGGAGAGGAAGCTCCCTTCGGTCTGTGCTTGAACAGCCCTGTTCTCACAGCTGTGCTGGGGCTGTTCTGGCCCCAGGGGAGCTGCTCCCCTCGCTGCCCACCTGAGAACCCCCTGCAGCACCCAGAGCCAGCAGAGCTGGGCAGAGCAGCCCCTCTCAGACAGGGCTGTGGTACCCACAGCCTCTGCTCCTGCATCCTCTGCTCTGACCAGCAGATCCCTGTGCCTAAACATCCAGAAAAACACAAGGGAAGAAAATATTTTGGGCCAGAGCCCCGGCTGGGAGCGCTGGTGGCACGGTGCCCCTGCAGCACTGCTGTTTGTCCTCCTGCCAGCAGCACCAAGAGCCTCCAGGAGGATTCTCCAAGGCCAGTGGCTGCAGATGAGAGGGCAAAAGCCAAGCAGCACTCAGAGCTGACAGCTCTGCATCTGGCTTCTGCTCTGAGGGAAGTAATTAACAGGAATAATCACCCAGGAACAGCAGCCCGCCCGGGAGGGGAGCAGGGTTCATCATCACCAGCTGATGCTGGACAGGGGGATGGTACCACCTTCTCCAGGGGCAGCACAGCAAATGCAAAAAAATAATAATTAATGCAAAAAAAACCTGGAAAAGGAGAGAAAAGGAGGTTCCAGGCAGAGCCTGGGGAGTTTCCCTCCACTCCAGGCACTGGGCAGATTTTTCAGAAGATATTAAATAATTCAGTGGTGGCCTGGCAGGGAAGCAGCACCATCATGTTCTGAGTCTTTCATCTTGCAGACCAGGGATCAACTGCCCCCGCTCCTGATGAGCAAGATAAGGGAGAGGAAGAGTTCCCCTGTGGGATTTCTGGTCCTCATCACTGAGACCCCTGAGAGGGAGCAGGGCCACACCTGGCACTGTTTCCTCCTGTCCCACTGGCTCTGCAGCACGGTGACACCTCCCACTGCACCAGCCCTGCTGTGTGGTCACAAAACTCCTCCTCACCTGCCTGACACCTGCAACACCCACTAGGGAGCAGAAAAATCCTAATAAAATTCAATGAAAGCACTTAAAGCATTCCTGGGAGCTTGCAGGCACCTCTCTTCCTTGCACCCCCTGTAGGGTGTGCTCCCCAAATGCCATCCCACTGGGGGACAATATCAGGTGCCAGCAGCAGGATCCAGGATCCTGTGTAGGGACATGGAGCCTCTCAAGGCCCAGTGGGGAGTGGCAGCCACTCTGCCTCCTCAGCCTTAACAGCAGACTTGCAGATGGATATTAAAGGCATTTAAGTTTTAATTTTTTATGGTGTCTGACAGTTTATTTTTTAATTAAAGCTGTGCCCGTGTGGGAATAGCTGAAGCTGTTGCTCCTGTGGCTGCGCTGCCCTGGCAGATGCTCGTGGTTGTGTTTCACCCACAGGTTTGGGAGAAGGGGCAGGGTGGCCTCTGGGGGCACAGCCCTTTCCTGGTTATTTCAATAAAAATGCTCAGAATGCCATCTGTGCTTCCTAAGAAAGAAGAACTGAAGAAACTCCTCCAGGCTCCATCACCTCCAAGATACCAGACACAACAAGTCATTAAAACCCATCCTTTGCACTTACAAATGACATTACACACTGTGCAGCCCTGGAATGGCCTTCCTAGTGCTTCTGGGGGGAAAGAGGGTGAAAAATCAGCCCAGGAGCTGCTGCCCCGTTTCTGGGAAAGAGGAACAGAAAAGCTCCTGGTTTGGGTGCCCAGCACAAGGCAGTGGGCACTGCTGGAGCCGTCACCCCTTGCTTTGCCTTTCACACCAGCCCTGCTCTCAGCCACTCGCTAAAACCAGGCATGAAACAGACTTAATTACATTAGCAAATGGCTCCCAGGAAATAATTAACTCTTTTATGGAAGTGACCTCATTAGGCACCATTAAACCGGGCAGAAAGGAGCCATCTGGTGCCTCTGACATCACTGCTGCAGCCGGGGCTGGGATGCGGCCACGTCCGCCGCTCTTCCCGGGGTCACCCAGGGGTTGTTGTCCTGTCCCTGCGGCCTGATCCCCACACACGGGCCCACATCGGTGCTGGAGGACACCTGGGTGACAGCACAGGCACAGGACAGCCCGTGCCAGGGAATGCAGGAGCAGCTCCTGGCCCAGGGAGGCGAGCCCTGCCGGACCTGCAGCACCGCGGCTTCGACAGAGGGAAGGTGCAGAACACAGATCCTGAAATCCTGACGGAGTCAGCGCTGCCTAGGCTGGGAACACACCTAAATCAATAACCAGGCAGCCCAGCATAAATGGAGATAATTAATTACCTCTTACTGCATTATTTATTATTGCAGGGATTTCTCATTTTCTATCATGATTCATTATTTTCTGCTTGCTCCCTTCTGCAGCTCCTCATCCCTGGTTCTGAGTCAACTCCAGCCCTGGGCAAATGTCTCACCAGGGAAAAGCAGCCCTGGAGAGCTGCTGGGAAAGCTGCTTGGTGTCCAGCCTGCCTGCAGCTCATCCTGTTCCTGAGGCAGGGAAAAAGAGCAGCCCCCTTTATTGGAGGGGGATGCGCAGGGCTGGAGGTGCTGCACCCTCCCCTGCCCATGGCTCTCGTGGGGGTGGAAGAGGGGCTGCCCCTGGGGGCAGAAAGAGCCCAGGCACCTTCCTCACAACGTCTGAATTTGTGGAACAGTTGTTGAAACTGAACGAGAATGGTGGGTGTTGGTTTTCTTAGCTCTTACAGAGACTGAGAGGAGTTTTAAAAGATATTATTTTAATTCTCAAAACCTAACAAAAAGCTCACAAATCTTATACATCTATATACGAATACTAAAATAAAAGATACTAGCTTAAAAAAAACCCCATAAAAATAACATTATTTTTAAAAATTAAAATAAAACCAAATTTCAAAATATAACCTTGCAAAAAAAACTAAATATTTTTGAAAATTAAAACTATAAAAATACATTATAACAAAACCACATAAAGAAAAAATATATAATTAATATTAAAAATTATAATAATAATTAATATAATAATACATCTCTTGTGTCTCACTATTCATCAAGACTGATAATAGAATAAAATCTTTTCAAACACCTCTCAGTTGCCCCATCTCTGTAAAAGCTAAGAAAACCAAGAGGTAAGCTGTGGGATGGGATGGGGCTGTGGGATGACCTGGGGCTGCGGGATGAGCCCAGCCTGGTCCCTGGCTGGAGGCAGGAGGCAGCAGACGGAGCAAACCGAGGGTCTTGGTGCCCCTGCCAGCTCCCCCAGGAACCCGCAGATGGAAATTAAGGAGCAGCAGTGCCTAAGCGTGAGCGTGAGGAAACACAGCTGGAAAGTGACTCTTGTTTTTCCCCACCTCCCATCACTGAGGCTGAAGTCTGTGGTTACGTTTTACCAGAGAAAGCAGCAATATTTGCCCTGTTACCTGCCCGGCAGCTGCAGTGAGCGGCCCCGGGGCTGGGAGCTCTCCTTTGAGCACAACAAATGCCATTTACTGCACCCATCGCCGGGGACAGCCAGGGACAGACGAGATTTGCAGTTTCCCGGCTGGAAGCTGCTCCAGTCTCAGCTTCCACAGCAGGTCCCTGTCCCCCACACCCAGCAATTGGGGTTGCCCAAATCTGGGGTGCCCTGGGCTCAGCCCTCTTTGGCACCCACGGCAGCGAGGCAGCCTGCAAAGTCCTCCTTGCCTGGCCAGTCACTCTGCACTTAAAAATACACATTAAAGTTTGGTTACAATGACAGAATCCTTTCTAGCCAGCTGGGAATAAACTGGGTGACTTGATTATTTTTCTCCAGGTGTGTTTGTCCCCTGTGAGACACAGGAGCTGATGTCAGGGCTGGTGCTGCTTGTCGCTCCCAAAGCCCCGTGTCGGGAGCAGGGAGGTCGGGAGAAGGGACAGAGCATCGGGAACCAGCAGGGAGCAGGACACGAGGGATGCTGACAAATGACACCGGGCTCAGAGCATCAGTCCTGCAGGCTGCAGGAGCCGGGCAGGCTCCGCGGCCAGTTTATCCAGGAGCTGCGGGAAGAGCTGCGAGCGATTGCCATCTAGAGGTTTTGGGGAAAGCAGTGCCCTCCACCCTGTTACAAACACCGCCCGAGCCGGCAGCACAGCCCCGGTGACACGGGGGCTCCTCCAGGACTGGAGGTGGCCGAGATGTCCCCGGAGCCCCCGGCCCTGCGCGGTGGCGCTGGGATGGCTCTGTCGGGCCGGACCACGGAAGAAAAGCTGACTGTGGCTGGGATAGAGTCATGGAATGTTAAAGGGTGGAAGGGGACCTTAAAGATCATCTAGTCCCAAGCCCCTGCCCTTGGCCATGGGGACACCTTCCACCATCCCAGGGTGCTCCAAGCCCTGTCCAGCCTGTCCTTGGGCACTGCCAGGGATCCAGGGGCAGCCACAGCTGCTCTGGGCACGCTGTGCCAGGGCCTGCCCGCCCTCACAGGAAGAATTTCTTCCTAATATCTAAGCTAAATTTCTCCTCTTTTAATTTTTACCCATTCCTCCTTGTCCTGTCGCTAGAGGACGATAGGGCCCAAGAGGCTGCATGGAGAAAGGACCAGCTGGCATGAGCCCGGTGATGTGGGCACAGCCTGGGCACCCTCAGGGGTGTTCTGTGCCAGTTCCCAGGCCATGGGCACCTGCCCAATTTTGACCTCTCTGCCCAGGTGTGGGCTCTGATTCATGAGATGGTGAAGTGCAAAATACTCCAAAAAGGATCAGCTCACAGAGATGCTGCCCCCAGACCCACACCATTTCAGTATTGCATTACTTGTAAAGGGTTTTTTTTGTGGCACCGTGGCAAAACTCACCTGTCCTCTCGCAGTGTGTGCAGCCTCCCTCCTCAGGTTTTGATGTGCCCAGCAAGAGACGGGTGCGGGGTGAGTTTGATTTGATTTTTTTTTTTTTCTTTTGAAGTTAATTACGTTTGAGGCTTCCCTGCTCCTTGGTGTCCCACAGAGCCCTGCCCGCTCTCCGGGCAGCGCTGCCCCTCCTGCTCCCTCCGAACAGCGTTCTGCAGCTGTGAAACCCAGCCTGCTTTCAGGAGCACGGATGAATTTAATAAAGGTCGTTTAATAAAGGTCTCGGCGAGTCCGTGAAACCGCGGCTGCCTCGTGGCACCTGCAGCCCCGGGGCTGTTCCCTTATCGATCCCTTATCGCTCCCCTATCGATCCCTTATCGATTGTTATCTGCGGGGCCGGACCCGCAGCAGCAGCGCGGGCACCGATGGCGCTGTTTGGGTGAGAAATGAGACACACCGTTCTTCCACTGCTCTCTGAAGCGTGAAATGCTCATTTTTTTAAAAGCACGGATGTCTGGGAGAGTCAGTTCCTTTACGTTCCACGCTGTGCAGAACTGCAGGTGGAAATGTTCCCAAAAGCCCAAACCCTGCTGTTAAACTTCTGTATTTTGCTTGAAACCTTCGAGGGAAAATGCTGCTTTCCAAAATCCCATTCTTGCCTTCCTTCATGCTGAAAAAAGGAAGGGAGAAAGATGCATTTGGCACAGGCTGCAGCCCTGCCTCTGGCACACCGTGGCTGGGGGGCTCAGGGTGACCTGGCCTGGCTCAGTCAGGTTTCCCTGAGGGCTGGACTCTGGAAAATGTGCTTTTCTGGGTGGTACCCATGGACACACCTGCCCTGCCCAGGAGGGCCACGAGCAGCATTTTGTGTGGCTGCAGTGAGGGGTACAGGGAGCATCACTGTGTTGGTGATGCCTCGTGGCCCCGGCACTCCAAGCCCCCGGTTTAGAATTATAACAAATATATACATGTGTTACCATCAAAACCTTTTCCTACACATGGTAGATTCAAGCCTGGTTTGCTCAGCCACTCCATAAAGAGCTTTGCCATGGGGTATCTTCTTCTTTTTTTTTCTTTTTTTTTTCTTTTTTTTTTTTTTTAAAATTCAGCGAGATTCAGGGTTAAACCACCAAACCACCACCCGTGAGTGGCTGCTTATCCTCACTCCTCCAGGTGCTTGAAATGAAACAGAAATCTAGGTTTCATTATCACAACAGGCTGTGGGAAGGGTTAAATTTGGATTTTTGTGGTGCAGGGTGTCACTCAGCAGCCTTGGTTTGGGCTGTGAGAGGGAGAGAGCAGCCCCTGCCCACTGTGTCTGTACAGGCAAAACTGCTTCACTCTGCAGGTCAAACCGAGTTTGATTTGCAGCACATGGCTGTGCCAGCTGGGCATCTCCAACTCCTGTTGCTTATTTTCTCAGCTTTAACCTCCATTTTCTCCTCACAAGTTGTTTGCAGTTGCCACTAATGCAATCACTTTAATTTAAATTAATATTAAGAAGAAATTCTCCCCTGTGAGGGCGGGCAGCCCTGGCACAGGGTGCCCAGAGCAGCTGGGGCTGCCCCTGGATCCCTGGCAGTGCCCAAGGCCAGGCTGGGCATTGGGGCTGGGAGCACCTGGGACAGGGGAAAGTGTCCCCATGGCAGAGGGGTTTGGAACAAGGTTCCTTCTAACCCAAACCATTCTGTGATTTTATGCTTTGGGGACCAGTAGAAGTTTCTGGTTCTCCTTCCAAGAGCTTAATCTGGCAGTGAAAGAAGATTTCCCATCAGAAATTGTTTAGAGAGTGCAGGATTATGGCTTGTCCAGACTTTGGGGTTTTAAGTGCTGAAGAGTTCCAGGAATGTCACCTCTTAGCAGCAAGGACAGCAATTTCTGCCCCACTACACATCCCGTCTCTGTGCCAGGCAAGTCCCACACCAGCATGGCTGAGAGGCTCAGAAAAAAGGGAAAACAGAAGGATTGGGAATTGCTTAATTAGAAACAGTTTTCTCCTTTAATGTTCTGCAATTACTTTGAGGTCAGGAGAATTATTAGTAATATTAATGGTTGTATTTCCAGAGAACTAAAGTTAATAGTAGCCTAATTGGGCCGTACCGTCCAGCACTAATTGCTGAGGGCCAGCAGGCAGCTCATTAAGTCTTCCAGCCTTTCTCCCTTGGCAAATCTCATTTCTCCTAAGTCCACATCCCAGATAACGTGGCTGCAGAGGGTTAAAGTGTGGGGATAAGCCGTGCCAGTGACATCTCTTGCCTTTGACTTGTGTCCCCGGGTGGGCAAGGAGAGGTGTTTGCTGCTGCAGGTGGGCCCAAGTGCAGATGTTTTGGCTCGGGACAGGCTGGGATCTCATTCCACCCCTGCCATGGCAGGGGCACCTTCCACTGTCCCAGTTTGCTCCCAGCCCCATCCAGCCTGGCCTTGGGCACTGCCAGGATCCAGGGGCAGCCACAGATGCTCTGGGCTCCCTGTGCCAGGGCCTGCCTGCCCTCCCAGGGGAGAATTTCTTCCCAACATCCACTATAAACCTACCCTCTGTCACTTTGATGCCATTTCCCCTTGTTCTATCACCACATTCCCTTGTCCAAAGTCCCCCTCCACCTCTTTTGGTCTCTTTTAGGTACCGGAGGGCTGGGTGCTCCAGCAGGGAAATCCTGGTGGTTCCCACAGGAGGACAGGACAGGGATTTTCCTCCTGCCAAAGGGGATGGATGTGCAGACAGGGATATTGTGGCTGTGAATGAACATGACCCAGACATCACCCTGTCCTTTGGGGTGAGCAGCAAAGGATCCCACCATCCACTATAAACCTACCCTCTGTCACTTTGATGCCATTTCCCCTTGTTCTATCACCACATTCCCTTGTCCAAAGTCCCCCTCCACCTCTTTTGGTCTCTTTTAGGTACCGGAGGGCTGGGTGCTCCAGCAGGGAAATCCTGGTGGTTCCCACAGGAGGACAGGACAGGGATTTTCCTCCTGCCAAAGGGGATGGATGTGCAGACAGGGATATTGTGGCTGTGAATGAACATGACCCAGACATCACCCTGTCCTTTGGGGTGAGCAGCAAAGGAAGAGCAACCAAAATACAATCAAAATACTGAAATAAAGAACTGAAAAGCTGCAGACAGGAGGGGTTCTTGCTTATTTTTGAGTTCTGAAATGCAGCAACAGGAAACAGAAGGGTAGAGACACAATGAAGTTCCAAATCTGCCCATTTATGTTTTAAAAAAATGACTTGGGAGGAAAAGAAAATTTCATCAGGTACAATTAGGTACTCAAAATTACCAGTTTTTATAAATTGCATATATTTATGTGTGTGTATATATATATATAAACGCCTTATATTTAAAAGATTAGTGCTCCTTCTGGCAAGGCATCAATGACAATTTTCCTCTCCCGTTTACCTCCACAATACAAAGTGAAGATTATCTCATTCCAACGTCACTGTATATAAATAGCACTGAAAAAACACCTTTACAGGGCCAGTGTTTTGCTGCCATTTTATCTTACTTTTCCTTACAGAATTCAGATAAATGCTCCAAAATACATAAAATGCTCCAATTTTGCCTTGGGGAGCAGGAAGGGGAGACACAGAGTTGTCGCTGGGAAAGGTCCTGTGGCATTATAGAATTTTGCTTTTCTCTGGAGGTGTTTAACAGCAATAACAGGCAAAATTTTACAATAAATAGAATAATGCAGCCCTTGGGAATGTGCTGTACTCACTATGCACTGTTTTAGCTTCCAACTCCCTCCTCCCACCCATGGGGCTGGCGTGGAATCAACCACTACACTTAGTGAGGATTTGGAGCAAAGGAGCTTTTTCACCTAAAGGCTGGAGCCAACTGAGGGGGGGGTGGAAACCCCAACCAACCAAACCTAAACCACCACTTTTCATTTTTATTCCCTTTTAAGCCCCAGCTCTTGGCAGGCTGAGTAGCAGATAATGGGATTGAAGGAGGTGCCTTTCCCGTGCAGGTGTTCAGCAGATGCAGCAGCAGAACAGGGATGGCCTCTGGGAGATGTTTAAGTCCAAGCGGTCTGGCCAGCAGGAAAGGTGAGGGCACGTGGAATCCCAATGAAATCCCAAATCCTCCCTGCATGGCTCCTGGCTGCTCCCCACAGAGCAGGGTTGGATCTTTGCTGCCCACATGGGCTTGTGAAATGCCCAACTACTCCTCTCACACCCCCATGCAGATGGGCCACACTTGTGTTATTAAATAAAGCAGCTATTAGCCAGCTCCTGGAGCTGGGGGATTTTGTCTGGCCAGGTTGGGGGGGTTTTTTGGTGGATTTTTTTGTTGCTGTTGGTTTTGGGGGTTTTTTGTCGGTTTTTGGTCTTCTTGTTTCTGCTCTGGCACGCTAGAGAGATTTATAGAAATGACATCAAAAGGCCTGAGAGTGGAGGGGATGGATGTGCTGAGCTGACCACTGGCCCCAGGATTTGTCAGGCTGGTATTTATTACAGCAGGGGAGGTGACAGCTATGTTAAGATCAAACTCAAAAGTCAACAGTGAAATTGCATCAAGGCTGGCCACTTTCAAGCAGCTTCCCAGTAATCCCTGCTCCTTCACTCCGACACCATGAAGGAGGAGAGATAAATTAGGAGGCAGCAAAATGCACCAAGAATAGAGGAACAAAAAGCACATGGGTCTAGCGCAGGCTGTGATGTGGAAAATACTCCCAGGGCTGAAGGCTGCTCGTGTGCTGATGCCCTCAGATGTCTGGAAAAGGGAGCAGGCATCAAAGGAGAGGTGGCTGTCACCGCAGCTCAAAGTGCTGCTAATCTGCCTGTTAAAAGGTGCGAGCAGTGGGCAGCTGCAGAACCACCCAGAGGGGAAAATAATTCGGGATGCTTAAGGGAAGAGACTGGAATGACAATTATGTTATCCTGTAAAATCTCTGATTAGGAGTTGAAAACCCAAAGGCAGAGGCCAAGCAGTAGTGAGGAGGAGGGAAGATGAAGATTGCTTTCGTTTTGTATTCCATATGCTTCTCATGCCAAAAAAATTTACTGCAAAACAAGCAAATCAGTGGGAAAAAAGCTGAAAACACAGGATCCATTTTTTAAAAATACATGAATACACAACATTTACAAGACTTCTTAGTGCATATTTACACTGACTATTTTGTTTTCTTTCTAGAATTAAAGCTGCCATAAACCTTCAAAGACTTAAGGGCTGTTTCAACAGCTGAATTATAAAACAGCCCAGTCACAAATTACAAAATAAACTTGGATGGTTTAAATAAAGGAGGAAAAAATGAACCACGTGATTCACTTAAATATAGATTTATATGGGAAAGATAATTCTCTTGACACACTGTCTGTGGTTGTGAAATTGTAAACATTAGTATTTTAATTCATGCTGTCATGTCTATGGTTGTGAAATGGTAAACTTTAGTATTTTAATCCACGCTTCAATATTTTTGGTCCTAAAGAGAAGCAGCTGACAGGGCCTCTGTTAGACCACAACCCTGCTGGGAGGGAAACTGCTCAAAGCCATTTGCCCCCAAAAACTCTGCAAGATGATGCTGGTGGAAACCAAACTCTAAAACCAACTTAGAAGGAGATCTTTTTGAAAAGAAATGTATTTTCTTCATAAATACAGTACAATTACATTTTACAATGTCTTTTTACTTCCTAGACATAAAAACACTAACTTTTACAAAAGAGTTCCTATACAAATACATGAAAAGAGACCCTCCCCCCTCCACAGCCCCCCGTCCCCCGCCCCTGGCACGGAGCACACCCAGGGCAGCAGGGTGAATCCAGGATAAGCTGTGCCAGCCCTGGGGAGAGCAGGCTCAGCTGGCCCGGGCTGTTCCTGCCCTGGGCACTCCGCTTTGGGTTTGTCTGGGGAGCAGAGCCTCGGTGCGGCCGCAGCCACCGCGGGTGCCACGCGTCCCCCACGCCGCTGGCCCCTGGAGCAGGAGGTGGCCTTGGAAACGGGCCTGGCCTGAAAGTCTGTGAGCCCCCCTCGACTCAGGCAGCCCCAAAAAGCAAAGCAAAGACCATGCTCAGCTTCCAGACAGAACACACGGGGAGAACTTCAGCCCCGGCACACGTGGTGACCTCAGTGTCCCCCTGCAGACTCCTCACACATCCCCTTGAGTCCCCAGACACCACATCGCGGAGCTGCCAGGTGGGAGCTGTTTCATTTAATAACAACCTTGGGCCAGGTGGAACAAAAGTCTCTGGATCTCGGGCAGTTCCCCAAGCAGTGAGACCACAAAGGAACTGCCCAAGGGAAGGACTTGGGAGTTTGGCCTTTCTGTAAGCAGTGAAAGGAAAGAGGAAAAATAACTAAACTTCACTTTCTTGTTTTGCTCTACAAAGAATATGTGGCTTTCTTTATAAAAGCTACAATTCTGCTTCTAATACCCGAGTTTAAGAAAAACTCTTAGTCTAAAATTTTGGTTTGCAAAGGTCGTTGCAATCATTGTTAAAAACCACTTTCTACTAGAAATAAGCTCTACAGAAGGCAAAGGAACTAGGTGTGCAGTTGTCTCCTTAAAGCAGTTTCTGTTTTAAAAACAAAATAAAAATCTGTACAGAGACTGAAGACTATAGTACACATCTTCCTCAAAGCAAGCAGCTCGTTTACATTCACACCAGGATGGCTCTGAGGAAGCTCCAGGGGAAGAATACATTCCTGATGGCTCCCGTTTGTCAGCACAGGAAAACAACCTTCAACTTCCACAGCAAAGTTTTGGGTTTTTGCTTGTTTTGGAAGAAATTGAAATTACAAAATAGGGCAAAGAGCCCGACCTAAGCAGTGTGAAGCTACACCATCTTCCAAAATTACTTCAGTGGGTGAGGAACTGCCAAGGCTCCTGCAATGCTGATGGTTCAGGCTGTCAGAGACAGCCTGGCTTCCATTTCTGGAGGAGATAGTTGCTGTATGTTATTCACAGAAAGCTGTTATGTCCTTTTTGATTTGTAAAAACAAAATGCAGTGGCCCTCCACTTGAAAAGGGTGAGCTGCAGGGAGGATAAACCAATTATTTTCACCTGAACAGCCAATACTGATCGGGGAAAATCAGTTTTCAGAAAGAGGTTTTATCTGTAAAAGATCCAAATTTTCCCAGATATTTTAGAATTTATGTGAATCAAGAGAGTTGTAACTGTTTATTTAGAGCCCTACAGTTGTAAAACTTCTTTCCAGATGCTGAAATGTATTTGTAAAAATGGAATATTACTTTTCCTGACTCTAAAGGAAGAGAAAAGCATTCAAACAGTTCTCCCCCTTCTCACACTGCCACTCAATGGCATTTGATTTCCCTTGCTCATTTTAAGCCAAGCCCACAGAATATAATATAGATATTTATGCTGAAATGGCAAAAAGGTGGACACCTTGAGCTAATGAGAAAAGCTGCATTTCCAACAACTGTGGAGGAGGAAATCAAATCATCTAGGGTGGGCATTACTTCATAAACTGGGATGGAATTAAACCAAGAGAAATAAAAGCAAGACATTCTCAGGGATGAGAATGAAGTGGTGGTGGACAGAGTGCCTGGAAAAGAGTGGGGAATGGTTCAGAGGGAAGGGAGGTCTGGAACTGTCTGGAAAGACATTATCCCACAGGACAGGCAAAGCCAGGCAGTGCAGCTCTGCAGTTGGCTGATGGAAGGGGTTTGTGCCTGGCCAGAGCGTCTCCCAGCCCACCCCTGGCCACCTCTGCCTTCTGCAGGACTGGGAATACGGCCTGGAGATCCCTAACCAGCAGC
Source organism: Pyrgilauda ruficollis (assembly GCF_017590135.1). Lineage (NCBI taxonomy): Eukaryota > Metazoa > Chordata > Aves > Passeriformes > Passeridae > Pyrgilauda > Pyrgilauda ruficollis. Next base: position 2,555,188 of record NW_024528488.1, on the reverse strand, counting down.
AGCAAAGCTGCCAGAAACGGTGGGAAGTGTTTTCCTTGGATTGTAAGTGATTATTATCAGAAGGACAGCTCGGGGCTGAGCTTTAGGCACCACCTGTGCAGAGAGAGGCACCTCCTCTCCCCTCCCACTGTGAAATTCCTGTGATCCCTGGTGGTCTGGTAAGGCCATTTCATTTGAACACCACAGCAGTAGTATCAAACAGGAATTAAAGACATTCACTAACTCTGTGATCATTAATTGCTGGATTTCCTTATTTCTGGGGTGAAACGATCTGAAATGAAAATTTTGCTACTCTAATGCTGCACAGAAAGCTGAAACTAGCCAGGTTCCCAGTGTGTGACCACTGGCTAATGAAATATTTTAATTTTCAAGTACAAAAAAAGAGTAGGTTTTAACAGAAATTAATATTGAAGTGTTTTAATAAAATGCAAAGACAGTAACAAAAAAAAAAACACTCATGTACTTCTATTGGTCTTAATATCTCCTTTTAGTTTCTGTAATCAAAGCACTGCTGCATCTGTGCTAGTTCCCAAAAATCTGGAAGTGAACCTCATGACTTAAATATGTAACTTTCTTCTGTAATGCCTCTGGGATTTCTTTAAGCTGCTCTCTCCACTTGGATGAATTAAAGAAGTATATTGAAAGGAGAGAATCTGCCATCTGAACCATTGCACAGAGCTTCTATTTAAAGCTCTACCTCTGAGGCTTTGCCATGTGAAAAAGAATCCAGTCTCTCCAGAAAGGAGGGATACGCAAAGTTGAAGGGCATTTGAAATATAGAAAAGTCTACTACAAAGAAAGATCTCCACAGATGCAGTAGATTAAGTTGTTACATCTACAACAGGGCTTCCCACTTGAGCTATGGTAAATTTGAAGTATTTTCACTAAAGCCAATGGAATTATGATGTCAGAAATATGATCTAACAGATCAGGGCTGGGCCTGTAAATTCTCCTTATTCATTTATGTAAAATATGAATGCAATATATTATTTACTATCCACTGTAAAATTATTGAAAAAGTACTTAAGAATAAAAGTGTGGCAAATCTTGCAAAAGGAACTACAAATAGGAAATGTGACATTAATCACCGGAGTTGTTTGTTTTAATAACAAAATAATTAAAAAATTAATTTGGGAAGTAAAAAAAAATGTTACCACACTGAAAATGAACATCTTTTCAGCCTATGAACATGAAACACCTACTCTGAGTTCTTTCACTGAGAGGAAAGAGGAAGTGAAAGGGAAATCTCCCTTGATCACAGCTCAGATTTACCAAAGCTCCCCAGAACACCTGTATTCCAACACCATGAAGTGATGCTCACAACGATGTCCCTGGTTCTGATCATTTTAAGGCCATTAAGCTCACCTTACTACATTCAAGCTAGACATGTAACCAGCACCTGTGAGAGCAGGTACTTCTGCTTAAGAGACTTGAAAAACACTGAAATGAAAGATCACATGTAGTGCACCTAAGGTCTAGTTTTTGTCTCCAGATGTTACCAGATGCAGTATTTAAAAAATAAAGGGGGAAACTTTCAAAGAACAAGCGTTACGGGTTTTTTATAATTTAGAACAAATTATAAATTAACCTGTCCAAACTTTTGAGACATAATATACAAGAGCAAACAGCTGAGTGTTCTTTTATTACTCAGGTACTACATTTTTTTTCCCCAATAAAAACGTCTTTTAAAAATTTCTTGCTACTGTTATCCCAGCTCAGATCCTGGTACAGCCTTTCAGATGAGGTATTCTACCATCTCTCCATCTGGGAGGTCCTGCCCCACAGTCTGAACAGGGGCTTTTCTTTCAAGAGTGCTGGAGTGGAAGAGTGGCCCATCTATGTGATGAGGAAAAACAAGAGACAATTAAAGGTGTCATTTCAATGAGGTTAGAAATGTGACATTAACATTTTAAGTCATTTTGTATCATTGGCCAAAGACAGATAATAACTTATTTAGTTTTAAAAAATTCAATTCCCACATATGCAGCCAGACAAATAAAGCTATTTTATCAAATTCCCTTTGGGTACCTCCCACTGATACACAAATCCACACAAAACTGGAGTGACTGCATGTAAACCAGTGCAGTCAGGGTGGATTTTCACCACCAGACCTGTTCTCCCTCGATACCCATTAAACAGCACAGCATGGGCAGGAGGCAGAGCCCAGCCAAACTCTCTCTGCCATGAAGAACAACAGCATTGTAATGTGTCTGTAAGGAAAAGAGGCAAGGTTGTGTAATCTGCATTGATTTGGCAGAGTGGGCTGGAAAATGAGCAGCTCTTGCCAGCTGGGAGCTCTGTGGGAAGCAAATTCAGCTCCTGGGACAGTCACTGTCAACGGGATGTCCAAGGCTGAAGTTGCTCCTGTTGACTGGGATGGTACCGAGACAGCTTTATTGTGATAGTTCCCTCTCCTCCTTCTCCCTCCCCCTCTCTGAGTCCACCTGGCTTTGGATGCCCACTCAATGCAACAGCCAGTTTGAACAGCCCATTTTCATGTTTAAACCCCACATCCTACTCAAAACTTACTTCAGAGCAGACACTGACTCAGAGACTGCCCAGGATTTGCATCTTCCTGTTCTCAATTCTCTGCTGCACCTCCCTGCCCAGTGTGCCCACACTTATGCTGCCACTCTTCAGGCTCTTCTTTTATTCCTTCAGTGTGTTTGAGACCACACAATCACACTTGTCCCTGAAATCAACCTGTCCTCACAAAAACTAACCCCAGTTTGCCTGGAGGGAGAAAGGGACATCAGGGCTGCCCCAGAGATGGTGAGTGGGTGACAGGGTCCCCCCTGGCACGGGGGCTGAGCTCTGTTACCTGTTTTCTCTGCACTGTAGGTCAGATTGGTGCTGGGGAGTCGTGCTGGGGTGGGAGCTGCAGGGGAAGGAGCAGCTTTGCCCTGCTCACTGCCCCTGTCTGTCTGGGTGCTGCAGTCTCTGCTGCCTGTCTTGGAGTGGGCTGACAGCAATGGCGTGGAGGGCAGGACAGGAGAGGGGGTGGAGGGGATGGATTCGGAGCGATATTCTGTTCCCAGCAGAACACCTGTGTGGGAAAAGGGAAGGAAATGTCACAGTCACAGAAAACTAACTGGTACCAGCTCTGCATTGATTGCTCCAGGATCTGGAAAGTGCTCCCTCCCTCCCAGTGGGTTTGCCTTTGCACAGCACCTTCCTCCCCTGGGTGCTGAAGTACCTGAGGAATAGCAGTGTCCCCATACTGCTGCTTGCAGGTGGGCACTAATCTGCACACTCTGAAATCACCTGCAACAGGTCCTCATTTACATTTCAGGGGTTTTTACTCTCAGTTCTGGGCCTAACTTCTCCCAGGGGAAAAAAAAAAGTTACAATTTCATTTCTCAGAACAATGCTGTTGAGCCATTCCAGATAGGAGTCATGTTAGTGCAGGCACAACACTGCAGGATAGAAATCCTGATTAAAATCTCTGCTCCAATTCAAGGAGACTTTACACCTTCAGCCAGCTGTAACACCCAGCTGAAAGCAAGTGCTTGGGAACCCAGAAAACTGTATCCCAGACATCCCTAAAGTCAGGTGGCAAATTGGGAATAAAGGCTTACACATTTAATGGCAGAGCATGAGTATCAGAAGTCACTAATTCCCAGAACTGATTAAAATAAGCAGCTATTTCAAATGTGTCCCATCTTACAGCCAGCTTTACTGCAGGCCAGGCCAGCTGCTCTATCTGTCCAACACACCCTCCTCTGTTGCTCCTGCCTCCACTCCAAGCAGTGGCTCTGAATCAGAATTGCCACTGGTGTTTGGAAATTACCCAGGCTGCCCTTCCAGCTCTTGTCCTCCCTCTTCTCCTCCAGGATGGGGGTGCTGCTCAGGGTTGAGGAGTGGGACAGCAAGCCTGAGCCAGCGTTGGAGATGGACATGAGGGACTTGGCAGGTCTCATGGAGGAGAGCTGCTCTGTCTTGCCAGGCTCCTTGCGGGAGCGCTGCTGCAGCACTTTGATCATGGCGTCCTTCTCGATGATCTGAGCATGCAGGGTCTTGATCCTTTGGGGCAAAGAAAAAGGACAGTTTAAGTGTCTCCCGTCTCCCTGGACTGAGACCTCAGGGTCCTCATGGCTGTGACTAAGGCTCCCCTAGGCACTTGGAGAGGTGGAGGGAGGATGCCAGGAGATTGTCCTGGGCTCTGGCTGCTCTCTGGCCCACACAGCAGATCATGTGAGAGAGTGTGATACACCCACCCACCCCTGGCTACTGGAAACTGCTCTAAACAGCCATGGAAGGAGCTCTGAGACAAACCTGAGAGTAATGGGCAGGACATGAGACCAACATTTTGGGGAGTCTGCACTGGGGGCCTGACCCCAGGGAAAACAGCTCTCTGAGCCTGTTAAAGGGTGGCTGGAGACTGGGGTCTGATGAAAATGCCCTGAAGACAGAAGAGGAACAAGCTAGATGCAAAAAATCTAAGACGACTTTTTTGCATTAGCCCTCGGTATCAAGACAGGTTTTGGATTGCTGTGTTTGTACTTCCTTGGCCAAATGAGTGTCTGGCATTTGACATCGCTGCTGCTGCTGGTGAAGACACAAGAATTTCTGGTTCTGAAGCACTTACCCAGGCAATTCATTTCAAATTCTGTCCCAAAGAAGCCAGACAGGACCAAAGTGCACTTTACCTTCCCTCCATGTCGAGACACCTCCTGTTGGCCAGCAGGATCTCCTCCTCCTCCTTCTGGATGCGAGCTTCCAGGGAGGTGTCGTAGCTGGGGTTGGGCGAGTGGCTGATCACCGTGGTGTCCCTGGAACAAGCAGGACAGCAGATGAAGGACCTGCTAAGTTTGCTGCTTTCCCCCCAGCAGCACAAAAGTACTGCTTAAATGGAACAAACATGGACATTCTACTTTTTTTTTGAGTTTAAGCTGGCTCAGTGTCTTCCAAAAATCCAACTCCTAATTTAATTTGTGTTCTAGTGAAAAAGGATTACAAAAATATGCAGATCATTACAACAACAACCGCCTGTCCATTTTGGGACAGTGCCTCACCTAAACTGAGTCACTGCACTACTCTAAACTGATCAAGGAGGCAAATCCAAGGACACAAAGAGAGGAAAGGAACACCAGGCACTTTTCTTCAACTTCACATTAAAAGCTTTTTCCCTTTCCCTTCCAACAGTATCATACATATCACAGGGGATGTGAATATCAAAGGGAACAAGGCATGGAAGTTTCTTAAGCAATCTTAAACAGCTTGGTCCAAAAAATCTGGAATAAGGTGAAAAGAGTTTCAGACTGGTTCCATATAAGGCCTATTGTAAACAATGTGATACTTGGTCAGTCCACTAACCAAATAATGAGTATTTCATTCTACTTATGAATGTGGCAGAAGAAGAGAGATCATTCACCAAAGAAACCCAGCCTGACCCAGTTCCTGCCTGGGCTCTAAAGCATCCTTCCTGCAACCTCAGCTTCCCAAGGGATGCCAGCTTCCACTGTTCAAGAAAAGGGAAAGAAATCTGTACAGTGTCGATGAGGTTGCCAATGGAATTAGTGGAATCTAGATGGAAATGGAAAAGCAGAGGCTCTTTCCTGACTGGAGAACATTCTTGTTCATTTAGTGAAACCTGAGCAGGCCTAACACATCCCCTCCCAGTCCATGATAAACAATAGACCAGGCCCCAACTTATCAGCCCACGCTGAAAATATAACATGGCCTCTAAGCACAAGCAGCAGCTGGAGCCTTTAGGGAATCTCTGGGGAGGTGGAAAACAGTGCACAAGAAGCATCAATACCCTAAAATAACAGCTTCCTTCTGAAGTAAGATAAGATAAGTCTTTAAACACTAACACAGCAGATCTACAGCTTCACCCCTGTAATTCCAGTGTGATCTTACAAGCTGGGAAGCCAGTTGTGATAACATCCCTATCTGGATTTGGCTCATGAAACAATCTACAATAAAATCTGCTGTCCAGAACCATAAACCAGTGAGCAATGAAATTACATGCAAGCAAGGCCTAATGCTAAGGAGCTGTACTCCAATAACAGCTCTTGTTTACCAACCAGCTGAGGCACTCGGGCCTATTCACAGCCATAATAAGTGTTTCTGGACAGTTGTCTTGGAATGGGAGCTTGTTACCAAATTTCAGACACCCTTCCCACCCCCACAAGCAGTGCTTTCCATACACAGCAGAATGTTTTGAGCAGAATTTCCTAGTAGATGCTTCTGGTTGGTAACCAGACAATACCACAAAGTAATTTGCAAAAACATTCTGGAGAACAAGGAAGCCATTCAGGGTGAATGATGTGAATCACCAAGCTCACCCCATCTCACATGACTTCAGCAAGGACTGATTCCTGTTTTAAAAATAAAAAACCCCCGAGCCTCTTCTCCTTTGAATCAACAGCATCTAGGAATGGCTCAGAACAATTCTAGTCTGGAAAATGGATCATGTATGTGGAGGAATCTTTCCCGGGAAAAACATTTCTAATTGTTGGCAATTGCACAGCTCCCAGGAAGAGCAGCCAAGCTCCACTTGCTTGCAGAGTTCTGAGGAGCTCTTCAGACCACAGGGTGAGCAATCACGGGAGGATGGCATGACAACATTCCTGGGTGGGACATATGACATTCAACTGGAAAAAGAAAATAATTCCAGTCCTGTGAAAAGTCCCATTTACCTCTGAGCAGCCACAGTTGCAGCTGCATCCAAAGCAAACTGTCTCATCACACTTTCCTCCAGGTATTTCTGTTCCCACTTGGTCATGTCAGCTTCCAGAGCAAGGATCCTCTCCTCCTTCTCACGCAGGAGCTCCATCAGCGCTGTGGCGTTGTACTCAGAGACATTGGCAGCCTGAGATGTGCCCTGACGCTGATGCCCAGGAGGAAAAGAACAAACCAAACAAAAACAGGAGTCTCAGGATGCAGCTGTAAGGCTCAGGGTTGGCTGGTTTGCTTTTTGTCACTGGTTTGACACAAGAACCCCCCCAGAGGGAAATGCAGTGGCTTCATGCTGTGTAGGGCAGGCTAACAAGAAAATACCTGAGATGCAAAATACTCCTCCCAAGGCCTTTTTCCCAAAAGTATATGGAAAGTATCTTTTTTTTTCCAAGGATGTACATTTGGGCCTTTCCAAAGTCCCAAATATGCATCCCAGAGCTGGACTGTGCTGTAGAGGTGTGATGTGCACAGCCCTTCCATAACGCCTGATCTAACACAGACTGACTCCCAAGTGTTCAGCAAGGCACTGACTAGTATCATCCCTTCCAAAAAATACATCCAAAATATTTTTAAAGCATTTGATTACTAAATTAATATGATCAGCGTATAGCTGGGGACTTAAATAATTCAGTTCCAAAGCAAGATTTGGAAGGCAGGCAGTGTTCCCTTTCAAAGTAGGGAAGCATGAAGATTTGCTCAGATAGTTCAGTGAATAAAACTTGCAGTTCTATATGGAAGTCTCATATGGGATCAGCAAGACATTTGACTAAAAAAATTAAATAAATAGTTTAAAGGAATGGGAATAGGGCAGACTAACTGTTTTATGCTGAGCTCAGAAGTTTTAACCATGACAGGAAAATAATTTTTTGTGTTGACTCAGGTTCAATGTAAAAAGTTGTGGAGTTTAGAGTAACTGATCTTCCAAAAGTGGAACAGACAAGTCTATCAAACTACTGTAACTCCTACTAAAACCAGTGCAAAACCCCAAGATTTAAATATCTATTCCTATGCAGAGATGGAAGTTAGGGGATAAAAGTAAGCTAAATCACTAAAGCTAATCACTAAATATGATTTAGAACACAGGCCTGCATCCTATTTCCAGTAAAATTCAGACACCTTACAGTTCATCTGTATTTAACATAGGCTGAAGTTAATGCAATTCTGAACAGACCTGCACAATCTACTTCTCATTCATTCTTTTCACTGGAAAAAGACTCTCAAGAATACTGCAATACAGTCTGTGTGAACCTCTCATCTTTTTCCATCAACTGCATTTATAGCATTGGCTTTGCTAGTTTAGCCTTGTGTGCTTTTTTGAATTCAGAAGGTTTTTGAAGGGCCTCTTTTCAGGCCAGTTGTTAATGAATTTTATGTAAAATCACAAACTGTGAACAAGAATTTTTAAATAATTTCAAATAACATAACCATGGTATTTAAAGGTACAGAAGCATGTAGCTATGAGGCTATTTCTGATCTTGTCACAGGATGGATCCCCTATTGCTCCTTACCTAAATTCTCTGGTTGAAACAGAATTAAATCAGGTAAAGCAATACAATAGCCAGGAAATCCATGAATCTAACTAACAAAAAAGAAGTTTTTTAAGAACACAAGATAAAAAATGCACTGCCTTTCTCTTGTGTGTGGGACAGGGTGCAATCCTAATCCTGCAGGAGCCCAGCAGGGCCAGGGGGTACCTGCTGCATGCGGAGAGATTCCAGCTCCCTCTCCAGCCGGGTGCGCAGCCGGTGCTCCAGCTGCTCCCTCTTCTCACACGCTGCCTGCAGCTGAACCAAGGCCTGCTGCATCTTCTCCACCTTCTCAACATAGACCTGCTTCTTCTTCAGCTGAAACAAAGCAAGAGAAACAATATCAACAATGGGAATGAGAGTGGACTTCGGGCTTTGCCACCAGCCAGGAGGAAGATGTCCAGGTGACTACCAGCACCTGAATGGAGCCCAGAGGAAAGATGGAGAGAGACAGGACAAGAGGGATGGCTTAGAGGGCATGTTGTGAGGAATTCTCCCCTCTGAGAGTGGGGAGGCCCTGGCACAGGGTGCCCAGAGAAGCTGTGGATGCCCTGGATCCCTGGCAGTGTCCAAGGCCAGGCTGGACAAGGCTTGGAGCAGCCTGGAAGAGTGGAAGGTGTCCCTATGGCAGAGGGTTGGAGTTGGATGATCTTGAAGGTGCCTTCCAGCCCAAACCATACCATGATTCATGCCAGATACCACGCTGTCAGTGGGCCCTGGCCTCCTGCTCTGGCCTGGCCACTCAGGATGTTACAGCTCTGTCCCAGCTCTGCTTTCCTGCTGGGTGTTTTTTCCCTTTTTGTCCTCAGTGACCCCATGGTAACGATGGGGAAACAGAAGAAATTATCTGTGGCAAATGTCTGAGAGCAGCAATGGACTAGAAAGGGCACCAGGGACTGACACAGTGTTTGAGCGACTTGATACACGTTTCCAAGGTAACTGCAGCAGTGTTTAGAGTTGATCCCCAAGTTGGGAACACTCTCAGTGCAATATTGAAAATTGCTGGCAGCATTTTTACAAGATTAGGCAGAAACTGAATCAAAATTTGTAGCATCCTACTGCAGTCCAATCAAAATAAAATAATAGGATAAAAGCACACACCAGCCATGGCCCAGGCTCTCCCCATGCCAGATTTATCCAGATTTATCCCAGCAGTCTGGCCATTCTTCTTGGCCTGAGAGGTCCTACTCTGTTCCTGCCACTGCCCTTTCATCTTCCTCCACTGTTCATCCCGCAAACCAAGCTGCCACCCTGCCTCACAAGAAGCAAGAAAAAGTACCACACTGAGCCCCCCAGTAACTGTCTTAGCAAGGTTAATCCACAGTTCATGCAGAATAAAAATGAACTAAAATATGACCTAAAAAAAAAAAATAAAACATACCCATAGCCCGGTTCTATTCAAATACAGGGAATACTGCACACCTGTGGGCATTATTTTCTGTTTAGGAAAAGACTAACAATTGTGCAATTAGCTGGCCCTGTGCAGCAAATCTGGGGCACTGCTTTTGTAGCTCTGATTGTCATAAACCCTGAAATACAAAAATAGCAGGAAGAAGGCAACTTTTCCCAACAGTCAGAGCCAAAGTTCTAGACAAGCACCACAATGCAAAACACAGACTCCCTTATGCGAGTTCAAAGAGCTGCTCTACAGCCTGATGGAAGAAAAGTCCACTGAGGGATATTAAAGACAAAAGACACCACTTTTGGCTCAGGAAGTCCTTCTTGGAAGCGGAAAGTGTTCTGGGAAAGTATCAGTGCTGGCTGGCCCCATGCTGACAGTGCTCCCTAGGAATCTGCTCTCAGTTTCAGCAGACAGAGGATACTTTGATCTGAACACCACGAGCTGTTCTTACATCGCACCTTTGCTTCAAAAAGGTCTCATCATGTGTTTCTTAAAAAATTTTCCCTTTTCTCACTCCTGTTCCTTCAGGCAATGCAAAGAGCAGAGACAGAAAAATCTCCAAACAATATTAATCCCAGACACAGTATCCTTTTCTTCTCTCCATAAAGTCAGCAGGCATCTAATCTCACAGCATGAATGTTGCTGCCTTAGAGGATTTTCCCCAAACAAGAATTTTATAATAAAAGTTACAACAAACAGTGAGCAATCCAGTCAAAGGACTTCCCACCAGTGCATGTACAGTAGAAAGGTATTTTTATTCTTTGATTGCTCAAGATTTCAAGCTTGTTTGGAATGGGAGGGAGGAGAACATTTAAATGTAACTTAATAGTCCACTGCTGCTCTGCAGAAAATCAATAAATGTGTTATACTTAATAAATCTTTTTATTCCGGATCAAAGTACTTGATAACATCAATTTAAAGTTTGTCAGCCCTCACTGAAATGTGGATTAATGCATCAGTTTTAAACTTAGATTAACAGCAGCTCAAAGTAGCCAAAAGTGATAAACATAGGGTCAGCAGCAGAACCCAGAAATGGAGAGCACTCAGTATCCTGGGTTTTGACCTGGACATGAGTGAGAAACAACTTGATAAACTCACTAGCAGTGAAATACCGTGCATCAAGCTGAAAAATAATCTCTTCAAAACCAGCTCTCCTCCCTCTCTCTTCTTTATAAAAGAAGTTAAGGATGAGGTGGTGGACATTTAGTCTCATTACCTACTACAAAGCATTTAAATTCCTGAGCAGTTTTTTAACACACAGGTAAAATCCTGCAAAAGCAGCAACCAGCAACATTTTAGAGTTTCGCAATTAACAAACCTGAGTATGCATATGTGTGGATTAACACTCTGGCCTGCATTCAAAGAATACCAAGAGCCCAGCCAAAAAGCAGAATTAGGACACAGAAATTCCACTGAAACATCCACTTTGAACGTTCTCCCATCAGCCAAACCTGCAGGTGAAAAGTTGCAACACAAGCTGTTGCCCAAGCTCCCAGCACTGCCTGCACATGCCTGACTCGGGCACCAGCCCCAACGCACAGGCACAGCTTGTTCAGTGGCTTTGCAGAAAGACAACATTTTTTCTCTCCCTTCACAAGATGCATTTCATCTTCCAGCATCAGGAAGAATTAGGAATGTTGGAAGATTTAAGGCTGGTGTGTGTATTCTTTTCAACAGCTTAAAACTGGAATTAATTCACAAATTCTTCAAATAATTTTCAGTGTTTTGGAACCCAGGTGTTCAGTAAGCTTTAAAGGCATGGGATGTGCTCCAGACAACTCAACTTTCCTAATGTCTTTTGTCAGAATTATCCTTTCTCTATAAGATAATCTCATTTCATGCACTTGCTGCCCTCAGTAAAGTCACTGCATATTCTGGCACTCTGCTACTACAAGTATTTGTGAGAAGAATTTACTTTTCTGTGAACCAGGATTCTCCAGAAGTGGTAGAAGGGAAATCTAAATTTATACAGTTTTGGTTTTCACTTCTCTGACCAGATCTAACTCTCATTGTAAAGAGGATCAGGAATGATTCTTCCAAGCACAGAGGGATTTCATTACCAGAAATCAAGAGTATGATCTTGTTTTCCTAAGACAGGAATTGGAAACAATTTCCTGAGTATTGCCAAGGTGCTGAAGACATAACTAAGATGGGAAGAAGGAAAAAAGGCAGCAAGCTGAGGCTTGTTCTTGGTCATTTGCCATGGATTCCCCACCCTCCCTCTCTCAGCAAAGAACCAAAACTGGCTGCTCAGTGCCAAGGGCCACAGCAACATCTACCAGGGCAGGGATGGCATCAAAGGACACAGGAATTCTCTCCTCTGCATCAGGCCTTGCAGAGAACACGTGCTCTAGATAAGAGTTCATTCCTGAAGCTTTACAAGGATGCAGTCACACCCTTTGGGATGTAATTTTAAATAAATTTGACAAGATAGTAATTTTCCTTTTGATGGCACAGCATTTAACTAAGAAGCAAGCTCATGTTCATTTAATGTATCGTAACTGCTTTGCCTCCAAGGGTGCTCTGAAAATGCAGAGCATTTTGCTAATGAGAATATCTTTATTTTAACACCTATTTATGATGTAAGATCTCAAATAACCTCAGTGCATGTCTGGAAGCACAGCAGGATGACTGTATCCACTCCCAGCATTTCCTACAGCACAATTTTAATAATGTCCTTATCATCTCCAGGTCAATCCCTGACTGCTTTGGAAAATGTCCTAACCAAGCATCAGAGGTCAGGCTATAATTCTAACTAAACCAATGTAAACAGGAGCAGCCACTCTCCAGCTGCCATTTACTACAAAGTTTATGTAAATTCTGCAACAGGACTCAGGACAAGAAAAATAAAGAAAAATAAAGATGACCATGACTGGCCTGGGCTCTGCAGAAATCCAGGGCACAAAGAGCAAAGCAATGCAGGGAATATCCCTGAAAGCCTCTCTGGCTGCCTGATCAAGTATTTCCAGCTTCATTTAATTTCCCCTCTCCCTTGATATGTGTATTTGCATGGCTTAAAATCAATGGCCAAAGACAAGTTTTCCTCTCAGAAACAGGGGATATTTGATTATTACCACAACTGCCCAGCAGAAAGGGAATTAAGAACATTCTAAAGACCAAACAAATCCTGTTCCTAATTTATTTAGGCTTTGACAAACCATGCAATGCCTTTCAGGGATCCCAGGTCCTTGCAGAAGGAAGGCTCTGAGGAGGGCACAGAGGTTCATGGAAAGGGAGCAGGGGCATGCAGGAATGAGGAATTTTCAGTCAAGACACAAGGCACAAAGGAGGCTGTAACATCCTCCAACTGGAGCTGCCTGTGCAGGACAAACACAGCCCTGGACACAGCAGGTGAGGAGGAAGGATCTTCTTTCAGGAAAGAGATTCATTGCTTCCAGATGCGTTACTCAGCAAAGATTTTTTTTTTTTTTTTTTTTTCTGGGGAAGAAGAGAAGACTTCCTGCACTGATTCAGAACTCTCCCAGGCATTTTGTGAAACCCAGCCATTACCCTCTTCATCTTGGACAGCTCCTATTTCAGCAAATTGGTAACACTCATCAGCATCTGCTTGTCTCCCACCCACTATTTCTGATGTCTTCAAAGTCCTTTGTTTAATATATTCAGGGTGTTTTCATAACATTCTGGGTTTATCCTAAAGCTGAATCCTTTCAGATGCAGCTGAAAATGTGTTTCCCCACAAGAATTTGCCTGCTATGGCAGAAATGTAGTTTAAAAAAAAAAAAAAAAAAAGCCAGCAAGCACGTTTACATCACCTCACCCTCTTGCAGTTGGAATATATTCCTCTAGGATGCCTTTGAACCCTCAGTTTGTTTGAATTCAGGCCCAACAAGGCGCCAGTGGCCTCAGCAAGAATTCCTGCTGAAACAATTTGGTAACACTATCCCCATGCTAGGGAACAGGGCTTGTGGCATGGCAATGTCACAATGTCGTCGCCCCGTTTGTTTGTGTTAAAATAAAGTTCTAACTCTCAAAGCCACCACTGGAAAATCACTAACAGGCAGAACATGTGAGACAGTGACATGGCAATAAAAAGGCAGTTCTGTCACAAGAATGCAGCTCATTAGAGAGAACCAGTTACAGGGAAAACAGGGAGGTTTCTCTCCTCGGCACCAAATCCATCCAGGAGTGACAAGCCATCCAAAAATTGTCCCTTTTAGAAGCAACTCTTTCCTGAAAGGAGTATTAGGTAGCTCTCAGAGTCTATGTGAAACAAAGCTGTGGAGACCAGGAATATCTTTTTATAGACCCAGGGAAATGACTGGAAAAAACCAGAGCAGGCATCAAGCAGCCAGCTCTCTTTGGGTCTCCTCCCTGCAAGCCAGAGCTCTGTTCTGAAAGCATCTCAGGCACAGCATAAAAAGTACAACAGATGTCATTGGGAAATGTATTTTTGCATTTCCCCCCAGACAGAACCCTCAGTGTTATCAGGAAAAGAGCATTTTTTTCTCTGCACAACAGCACAGTGAGAAATGAACACTATCTCAGCTGGTATCTGCTTCATGTGGAATTGTGATGGCTGAAGGATCTTAGAACTTCTAAACAAAAGCAATTTTAGAAAAGATATTTCATTCAAACTTGTTCCCTGCCTTATCCCCCAGTTTCTACCCATTAGAGAGGTCGTCTGTCTCCTCTTCCCACTGCAAGGTGTGTGTGTGTGTGTGAGAATGGCAAAGAGCAGATATTTTTATCTTCCTGGTGGTTGTCATTATTCTTCAAAGCTGTCTCGTTGAGGAACTTGGTAAAAAAGTCATTTGTAAAGCAGTGGAGCAAAGGAGTACAAGTTACACTACTATAAAAAACCCACAAACTTTTCTTAAGTTGAAGTGTGGTCTTCCATGGTATAAATTAAACAGGGTAAGCAGAAATGACCAAGTTTGAGGGGAAAAAAAAAAGTAAAACCAGTAGCACTTGTAGCCTCCACACTCAGCAGTTGTGGTTAGATAAAGTATTTGGCACCAAACTCCCTCCTGCAACATTCCAAGTCTGGTAAGGACTGGCAGCAAGTCAGCATTTACTCAGAGTCAGGTGGGTCAGGATGGTCCTTTCTGCAAAGCCAGCAGTTCTGGCCCTGGCCCAAAGCAAAGCCCAGCTCAGCTGCTCCATCTGCTCCAGGCTGTCAAGGTGTATGTGAGCAGATGGGGTTAAATCCTGTGTGAGCAGCCACAACCCTGCTGCCATCCCACTTGAGACCCTCACAAATGCTCCAAAATGAGATTTTTTCATTGCTTTAGCTCCAAATATTATCACTAACTCTTTCTGACTGTGATATACATTTTTAAGCCAAAATACATTTTACCTCAAATATGTTCAATTTATGTCAAATGTATTACATGTAATGAAAATAATCTGAAGTTTTCATTTTAGAAACCACAGACCAATACTTGACTAGAAACAATTTTAGTAAGCTGCTGATTTATGCAAAACTGTGGAACATTTACTAAAGGGAAGAACAAAAATAGAGAAGTGAAAATAGGGGTTATGGGTTAATAACTGTGTATCTTTATGGAGAGTAGAGAAGTAGTAAAGTTTAAATATTATATATAAAACATATACATACTTAGCAATTCTGTTCATAGACACATTTAAGTTTGCTTTAAATATTTATGATCACTCACCCTATTTTGCACTTTGCAGAAATAAACCCCACACTATCAAAAACTTTAATGGCAGCTTGTTCTAAATTTGAAGAGCCAAATTCACCCCTGCTAACAGGAGAAGCATTCTGTGAATGTCTACTTTTGCATCCAACTGCTTCACACTGTACTTCAGTATCTCCAAGATCACTCCTTTCTCCATCACATTTAGCATCCCATTATCTCTCCTTTCACTCTAACTTGGATGCTAAAATCCAGTATATATAAAAACCCTCAAAGCTCCACAGGTGTAGACAAGTGTCTACATTTTACAGATTTTGTCCAGACTGGCAATTCAAGCCAAGGGTTTTGAAAATAATCTAAAGCTCCAATTCCAATGCAACATTTAAATTCAGCTACAGTCATATATGGCTTATAGCCCTCCCTAGAATGGAAATGTTCTTTTTATAAAGGATCTAGTGCACACAAGGCAAGGTTATTCTGCTTAATAGGAAGTCAAAATGGAAAGGGTAAAAAGAAAAGGTGAAAACTTACATTATAGGAGGCTACAACTGAAATATGCATCCCCCCCTCAGGCCCTGAGCCAGAGCAGGTGCCAAACCTGAGCCTAAGAAACTCCACCCTCTGCTGCAGGACCAGTTTGGAAATTCCTGACACTTACAGGGACCAGTCACTCAGATTAACCCGGCCAGAATAAAGAAATAATCCACTAATTGTTCATATCTCTTGGCCACTGAATGCCACTAACTCAGAATGGTGTTCCCAGCCCCTTCTAAAGGTGCCCTGAGCTCTGAGCAGCTCCTTGGCTGCTTTTCAGAGTAACCAAACAGCCTGGGGATTGGAGAACTTTCCACAGTTCAACACTAATGAGGCAACAAATGTGTTATAATCCTAAGTATTTCATTTAAAAGTGATTTGGGAAACCTGCAGAAGTGACTCTTTACCATTTGTTTCCCCTTATTCTCTCTCACCTCTAGGAAAAAGCAGAGTTAATTCCTGCTCCCTCACTGAGAAGCTTCCATATTTATCTACAGCAGGAAGGGTGGCACTTCCTGCACACCCTGGGATTCGAGCAAAGGTTGGATGCATGTGACCAAGCCCTCATGCAGATCATTTCACTCTGGATCAGCCTATGTGTGCTTTTTAAGCTACCATGCAATTCAGCCCAGAGTGACTTCCTATTTCACTATGCTACCTAGGCAAAAATACTTTGCCACAGCACTGAACCCAATTCTTCTAGTGAAACAAGACCAGTCTTTAGTCTTTTGAAAATAAAACATACAGTTATTATTACCCCTCAAGGCTTCAACCTTACTGTGAGGGAGACAAAAAGAGTGCCTACACAGAGGTTCAAGCCAGCCAAGTGCTGTGTGCTGGCCCAGCTGATCAGAGCACCTCATCCACATTGACTCCAAGCATTTTCCAGGGAAACCACAAGGATGTCCCATGTACTTGGAGTTACTGAGCCATCAGACTTTTAAATAAGGTGCTGAAATTTGAATGAAAGCCAAAGAGCTCCAATACATTGCAGAATCAACGAGAGAATAGTTTGAGAGCCAAAGAGAGCCATGTCAGATGTAGATTACCCTATCACCTAATGATCCCTCTCCCCTGAGTAAGGGCAAGTCAGCCACGCCAGGCTAAAAGAGTTATGACAGCAGTAAACCCACAAGAACATCCTGAATGAGCAGAGCAGGTCCAGGGGAGATCCAGAGGGACTGAGGGAAGGCTTCCATGAAGAGATTAAAGGAAGGGCAAAAATTAAGGACACCAGGGCAGGGGCTATTGAGGCAAATCCAGAGCTCAGAGAAGAGCAGGCTAAAACTCAGAAATGAGCTACACCTGTACCTGGGAGAGAAGGATATTCACTTAGTATTTGATATTCCTCCTGTGTTGGCACAATGGGATCCTGAAGGGAGAGAGAACTAAAAGCAGACAAGGGGAGGGTTTGAGGAATGTCTCTGAAAGCAGCAAAATTCGGGTGGACATAGGCACAGTGCCCAGCTGAGGGTGACGCTGAGTGCTGGTAGCCAGGGAAATGGCAGGCTTGGAGAACAAATCTGCAGTGAGGAAGTGTGCTCGGTCAGGAGATTTCCTCCTGAGACTCTCCATGGAGGAAGAGTAGGAGTAAAGGAAGTAGAGGCTGGAGTGGGAAATGGGGCCTTTGCAAGGAGAGCAGAAGGCAGGAGGAAAGGACGGACACCGTGACGCAGAAGGGACAAAGGTGAGAGCCATGAGTGGCAGGGACAAGGCTACAAAGAAACTGCTGTGAAAGCTCTCCAGCTAAGCAGCTCAAATGCATTATCCCCTCTTGGGAGGAAAGGGAGAGAAAACAACTAAGGTCATGCCCAGCTCATTACAAATGCTGGGCACATACCATATCTGCACTGTCCCCACACCTGGCAAAGGGACAAGCCACATTCATCTGATATTACTTGAAAGTCCATCCAGATCTGAATTTCTGCCAAGTTCAGCAGGTTTCCAGGGCTGAGATTCCACTTCCAGCCCACTTTTACAAGTTGAAACAAAAAGAAAACAAAATATGGCTGCTAAGACAAAAGCATTTCCAAGAAAATAGAGATTTGTGGCTTATCTGTTTAGCTAGTCAACACAAAGCTAAGCCGATAGAAACAGCTTTGAAGAAAGCAGATTTCCTTATAACTTCCACAAGACAAACTCATTCCCACAGCCACTTTTGCTGGAACGCAAACTACCCTGACTCCTCTTTCTCAGCATTCTTACCTCCTCCTCCAGTTTCACCACCTTGGCCTGAGCGTTGTTCAAGGCCTGGTCTCGGATCTCGATGTGTCTCCGCTGGTCCTCGTTGGTGGAGCGGGCAGCAGCCAGCTCTATTTCCAGTTTCTCTTTTTCCCTCTGTGTTTCCTTGTCTACAGATAAAAAAGTGATAGTTATCAATGCACAGCACTCGTCTCTGCCCAGTTTTCACTCCAGAGGTGAAGGGAAGATTGCACTGGGACTTCTCACAAGAAAGAGAATGCAAAGCTAGTGCTAAGAGGGAAAAGAAAAGGACATGGCTTTCAAGGAAGAGAAGGACCTGTAATCCTGAAAAACAAGTATGGTACCTTCAAGCAACAATGTGCCACAAAGATAGTGAGAAGGAACAGAAGGTGCATCACTCAGTACAGTTACTCAGGTAATTTGCTGTGATTATGCAGATGGTTAGTGAAACTTGGCACCTCTTCACCTCTGAGCTTTCAGAGTGGTAAACAAACTGAGTAATTTTAATATCTTGGGCTGGGGAGAGAGATAGCAGACTGGTGTTCCTGAAAAACTTGTGTTCCTTTTTTCCACACTGGCTCCCCAAACTGGAAGGGGGTTCTGCTCTTTCTCAGAGGAATCACCAGCAATACCTTCAGAGGAGTCAGAAAACAAATCAGCAGTAAGAACTCCTCAGTCTTCCTCTACTGCCTGTAAAAATGATCCCCTGGGCCTGAAGTGAGGCACATACATCTGTTCTGTCCCTTCTCAGAGCAGACCTGCCACCCCTAACACAGCAGCTCATCCTTTTCTGCTGCTCTCCAGGAAGAGCTGGCACAGCAATGCCGAGTGTTTCAGGAACAGGGCACTGCATTCATAAAAAAATAGATAGGATAAAAATAATTGGAGACTGGAGAAATTATCACAAAGGGTGTAAGGCAAAGCCACAACACAGAGCTGATGTCCTCTGTGTATGTTGCCATTCCCAGCTCAAGCCAACCAGCTCCAAAGATAACATTAACCCACTTGCTGCATACACAACCACAGAATACTCCCTGGAGTGATCTACACCCAGCACTGATGACACCAGAGAAACTGCATTCCAGAAACCAATATCCCACGACAAAGGAATGAGGACAAGGAGTGGAAGGCTTGAAAAACAGGAACGAGGTGCTGGGTGTTAGGACAGACTGCATATGGAGTACACAGGCCCATTTGTGCAAGCATGTGCATAACTATATTTACAGGACCACAATTACTCCCTTTCTTCTGCCAGCAAAGAGCCAGGAGCAAAGCTTTAGCAACACAGAGTAGCTAAAGATTCCCTTCTGCCAGGGAATCAACACAGCCCACACACAGGTTGCAAAACAAACCTGTCCACCAACAGCACCCAGAGCTCTGCAGAGCAAACCCAGAGCCAGCCCAGGACATAAGGACAAATGTCATCACATGATGGTTTTTTTTGCCCATCTTTCCCAGCATTCTCCTCCACCCAGGAATGAGTTGCTGCCAGTGTGAGCACATTACACTGTACTGCAGAGACTGAGCTGCATTGAGACAGTGTGGCATTATGCCAGCAGGTATCAGTCAGTGCTACCAGGCTGTTTGTTAATCTGGAAATGCTTTGCAGAGAGGCTTTTGGAGGTTTTGTTGCACACTTTTCTCCAAATAAGAACTGCTTCACTTGACAAGTCCTGCGGCACCCCTAGAAATGCTGGGACTGATTAAATGCAGGACTGTGGCTTCCACCTTCATCCCCACAGCTTTGACCTCCCCAATTTCTGTGTGCTCCTGTGAAGCTCAGTGTCCACCAGCAGAAGGAGAGACTAAACTCCCACACTTCCCCAGTACCACCAGGAGTTTGGAATTCACTCCCTGACAGCCATTTGCTTGCAAGGCAAACCACAAGGAATAAGCTAAAGATGACACAAGAGAGGGACACCAGAATCTGGTTACAGGGTAGCTGCAGTGTCTATTACACCACAGAAAAACACTGTTTTGCAATTTTATTGCACTACCTTTTTATATAACAATTGGAGAAAAGTGAGCATTGTCAGAAGGGTGGAGCACAAAGTGGGATGAGAGAAAAGTTGGCCCGACGCCGTCGGCCTCAAGACATTTCAGAACAAAGGAAAAGCAGCATTTCACACCCGTCATTTTGGTTTGCCTTGTGATAAATCCACTGCTGTGGACAGAATTCCTGACCCTCACCCAGCCCAGCAGACTGCAGGAGTGTTCATCCCCTTTATTTTTACTGAACAGGATAGGGCAGTGGCAAATTAAAGAGGAACGAGATAGGAGACCTACCAGGCTCCTCTCCTACTGGCCTTAACTCATGCCAGGACTCCTGTAGGCCTGGGGAAGAATTCATTTCAAAGCTTTCAAGGAATAAAACAGATGGATAAAATATGTAAATTATGGGGTAAACACTAATTTTATGGTTTAACTGAAAATTACCTATGCTCCAGTATCTCTAATAAATCCCATCAGATGGACTTTAGATACTGAAAGAAAAGGAATTCTTGGATCCCTCCTCCTTTCTGCACTGCCAGCTTTGGGCTGCCACTGCCCTGGTTTCTGTGCTGATCATTAACCTGCTGCACTGTCCTCCCTCCCAGGTGACTGGAGCTTTCCACTGACCCACAATGGCTGTGAAACTCACTTTGTGCAAAGAGCTGGGAGATGGTTTTCCGGTTGTCTTCAGACCCCTCAAACTCCTTCTCTGCCAGCTGCTTGTTGGCTGTCTCCATGCGTTCTGCAAAAAAATTCAGTAAAAGCAAAAGAAATAATTAACAACTTTCAAGCATTAAGTTACATTTTCTCAGGGCATTCCTCACGTTGGGGGAATGGATCTGCTAATTCTACAGCATATCATAAGCTGGCTCTCACTTTTGAAATGTTTTTAATTATGTCCTTAAGGAAGTACACTCAATGAGACAAAACAGGTTAAAGTTCCAAAGAAATTATTTTAAACATTTATAACACAGAAGTTTATTTTTTCAATTTATACCTTTATTTTTTCCACACAAATAAATCCCACCATGCAATTAAAAGATCTCTTATAACTCTCCACTAAATCTTAACAGGAGATTAAATTACTGTTGTCCAATTACCTGACTTGAGGGAATAGTGTAAAACCCTAAAAACAGCTTAACGGCTCTGCTGCTCCAAGCTGCTAGAAAACTCTGTCAGTCTGTGAAAATTAGAATGAAATGTTTATGCTGTATTTTATTATGAATAAGATTATTTAATGCAGGCCTTTGTGTACAGTACTGGGAAATGTATGGCTTTACTCCCTGGATGCAAAACAATTTCTGGGAGTCTTAGTAAAAGACATGAGGCAGTGAGAGCATGCAGGACAATCAGAAGGCTTCCTTAAAAAAATTAAACTTCCAGTTTAAACAACTGTTTGTGCACCTTCAAAAATCTCAAATTGCAGATGATTTCCACCTTTCAAACTAATGCTTAAACTTTTCCCCCCAGTGAGGTCAAATACCACTCAACACCACTCTGCTGCCAGCCGTGGGGCTGCCTCAGCCTCTTAGCAAGAACCAGACATCAATAACATCTCACTCTGCAAAAGGAAGGGAGATCCAAAAAACCAGATGCCTACATTGATAAGGAATGACAAGACCTTCAGGAAGAACAGACACTCTGCAGTTTGTATGTCAGTGCAAAAAGGGTCACTGGACAGGAAATAAAGTGAACGTGCCTGGTGTGGGATTAGGCAGTCAGCAAAACCTCTTTCCATTCATGTAAACTGAACAAATTGTACAAATTGTCTCTAGGATATAAGACATGAGAGAATTCCAGGCTTGCATCTGGTTTATGGTATTTGGCTTATCACATGTTTCTTGTCAATGAGAAACAGGCTGGAAATGAAAGACTACAGCCCTCCCCTAAACCTGTCTTTTCCATTCCTCCAGCAAGTGCTTAAAATCTCTGACTACTGAATGCACCTGAGTATCCTGTCATATTCCAGTCGTGTCAGACACCGAATTCTGCAGCAAAACTCTGCAAGTAAGCGTAACAATAAAAATCCCCAGCACTGAAGAACAGAAGTTTTACTTCATTTACCTCTTAGATCCCTGTTGAAATCATGAAGCCTACGAATTTCTCCTTCCAGTTTGTTTCTCATGGCTTTTTCCAGGGCATCCCGCTTAGAGGATGATTTCTCCAGGTTTTTGTAGGCCTCTGAAACTTGCTGAATTTCTGTTTCCAGCTGCAGTGGAAGTGAAAACAAGCACTTACTATTTTTCACTAACAAATTTCATTGTCTCAGACAGGAGATTACTTTGTCTCAAGTGTTCTTTATTGAGGGAAACCTACACTTATACATTAAGTAAAAGAAAGTCTCAGGTCCATGATGCATCCCTCTATGGAAAGAATACCAGTGGCTGAATAATTTTGCAATAAAATATGCTTTATCCTTCCTTTTAGGATATGCTTTATCCTTCAGTGTAAAGCTTCTCTGATCATCCAGAACAGGAGGTTCTCTCCTAACTCTCCTTGCTGGGCATAATTTGCTATGGAAGTGTGGATCCACACCACACCAAACCCCATCAGCACTGTCTATAGCAAGTGATCAACAGGGAGGTGGAGGGAAGTGCATTTGTATCTTTCTGTCATTATCAGGAAGCTGTCAAAAAATCCTCTCAAGTATTTCCTGGCCAGAAAAATTCCAAAAAAATACAACCAAACAAACACATATCCCTGGTAAGAGGTAACATGGGAAATAATGGGTGTGGAAAGCCACACTGGTCACTTGAACTCAAAGACAAGCAGCCACACATTTCTCTGGCCCCAAACACTGCTCAGTGCAAAAAGCACAGCAAGGCCCACAAAGTCCTAAATTGCTAAGCAGCATCAACCTTTCCACAGCTGCAAGGCAAAAGCAAAGCTGACCTGCTGCCCAGCTTTAAACCACTGGTCATCAAGAAGCTATTTCCATGAGGCAGCATGAAAATACCTCCACACATGCACATTAATGATGGGTCTCACTGGGGTATTTCCTTTTAAACGTCTTAGCATCATTTATTCTGATTGTTCCATAAAGCCAAAGGTGGCAAATAGCTGGGTCCAAATCAAGACATTAAGTTTTCATGGAAATTGTGTGGTGTTGAGAGAAGGACAAAAGGAGTGTTATTCCCAGTCCTGCAGTCCAAATGTCTTTAGTGTAGCCATAGCAGCACTACTTGCCCTGTACACTGTGGTGCCAACCAGTTTTGTAGCAATGTCCCCTGCTCCTCCTTGACCGGCTGTGGCCTTATGCCACCCCAAGCAGGCCCTTCCTGCATCTCTGAAGTCTTTTTGGGAAAATGAAACTTGCTGCTATCCTGGACAAGCCTTAACTCAGCCATGCAAGCCAAGCAGTCAGCCTCTCCAGCAGCTGAGGAGGATGTGCTTCTGAGCATGGTCAATGAACTGTTAGCAGAAAATTGAAGGCTTTGATTCCATCTTCTGCCAAAGTTAAGCTAATGCCCAAAGGCACAGGACACAGACTAATCAATCTGCATACGAAAGACTCTAAAGTACATCATCAATCCCTTCAGCAAAGGAATCCAACACTTTCAGGTCAAATGATTCAATTAGGGGCTAGACCAGAGACAGGAGAATGCCTGAATTCCACAACCACCCACCTTCTGCAGCCGGGCCACTTTCTCATAGCACCCATCCAGCTCCTGCCGGAGGGACCGGTTCTCCTCCGACAAGATTTCCACCATTTGCTGGGCCCTGGACACGATGGCAAATGGATCCACTTGCATCTGCTGGTAGGGGGAAGGGATCTGCTGGGCCCGGGGCATCATGGAGTAGGAGTCGCCCTGCTGCTGCTGTGGGCCCAGGAAGGGCTGGCATAGTCGGTACAGATCTCCCTGATGGACTGGGTTGGACAAGAAAGGCTGCTGGGTCCGTGGCAGAATGCCAGGATCTGCCTGGCTGGGAGTCAGAGGTTGCTGGTGCTGGGAAGGGGACAGCCTAGAGGGCGGTGGAGACTGGAGCAAAGTCAAAGATCCCAGGGATGTCAAGGAAGAAGTTGGGCTGTGGTGGTGAGGTGGTCTCTGTTGTAACTGCAGCTGCACATCTGGGTTCTGCCTGGAAAACAGAGAGCACAGGCTCCATCACAGTCATGCAGAGGAAGGTGCACAAACCCAGGGACAAGGGGTGTAGCTCCTGTGCAGAGGTTTTCCCATACAAAAAACTCAAGTGAGGCTTTCTTCCATTTTAGAAGTCTGCTTTTAAAAAGCATTTCAAAATCAAATCTTTAGCAGAAAATTTATTCTAAGGCCACAAAGGTGTTTCCTCTTGAGACTATTTTTTTTACAGAAGCACTACGAGAAAGTGCATCAACAACTACTGGCCAAAATTATTTTCCTAACTTTTCTCCACACTTTGTGAATAAAACTGCTCAACTAAGGACTGCTACGAACAGGCTCTTTTGTTCTGGCCTTAAATGTGCCACCTGTCATTGAGAAAACAATTAATTTTCTTCTGCAAGCCAGGATAGTTAAAAGCATTGTGTAAGCTTGATGCTAGTATTCCAGCACCACTGATCTGAGCTTTCTGAAATATCAATCAATAAACTGCAGCCTGGTTAAACGCAACAAATAAAGGATATGAAAACCAACCTAAGAATCAGAAGCAGCATTTCATTCCAACCTGCCCTGTCCTATGCAGTAGGTGTGTTTACTGCTCCTGACAATAATCTCTGCAGGCTATCAGAGACACATCTAACAATCAATAACATGCCTGAGCCCACCACAGAACTGAATTCAAGCTACACGCTCTCACATTTCCCAGACTCTGGAGATCCCCAGCTCAACTCCTGCTGCATTAGCCAACTAAGAAATCTCCCTGAGAAGACTGTGTGGATTTATCATGCTTGGATGACCTCAGGAGGCAGGATTTGCTTTCTCCTCCAAAAACATTCAACCTTTAACTTCTCTGAATGTTCTTTATTCTAACAGTTGAAGTCCCTCCCTCTCCATGCTGCAGCCAGTCTCTTCATGAGCGTGGAGCTCAGGCCAGAGCAGACCCAGCCTGGCAGCTCCTCGTGCTCTGAAACACTCCTGCTGCTCTGACAAAATTCCCACCCTCTGGGATGCACTTCAGCCTGCAGCTGGAAAAGCACACACTTGTTCCACCTGGCCAGAGCTGCTACAGAACACCCCCCTGGCTGCCTGTGCTCCCAGGAGGGACTCCTGCCCTGCAGAGGATGGACAAGGCAGCTCACAGCATTCCCACAGCACAAGGAGCCTTGGAGGAACTCACAGCAGTGAGAAGGAAGCTGAGCTGGGAGTTAAAGGGTTACATAAAATGCCTCTGAGCCCAAGTGCAAACACTCAGCACCATCCTTCCTGCTCTCCAAGAAAGAAGGAATCACTCCTGGTACCCACCACTCACATCTGGGCATTACTCACATCTGGCAGCAGCGCAGGGGAGTTCAGCTCTCAGCCCAGCACAGAGTTCACTATTTCAGCATCATGCCCTTCATGTCTCATTGCTCTGCTTCCCTGCAGAGAAACCTCCAAGCTCCCGCTCAAATTCCTTAATGGGGAAACAAATCTAGCCTTTGTTAACTAAGAAAAAACAAAGAATCATTGCTCTAGCTACTGCTTCTCTCCTTCTCACATTCAGGTGACTGTGGTTCCTGCCAACAGCATCATTTCAGGAGCTGTATTTCCCCAGAAATTATCATTTGCAGCACGAGGATTTCAGGGGTCATGCAGAAGAGTGATGTGCAATTAATTTCCTCAGGAATGTTCCGTTTAGTAGCAGCAACGTGGTTCTTCTCCTCCCAGGGGGGCAGCTCTACTTATTGTTGCACTGATTTCATTAACTTAATTTGCCAGTTCTCATAATGAAGAATGAGGCAAAACCATCACAGGCCATGCTCAAGGTCACCTGGTTTCTCAGGTGGTTTCCAGCTGCTTTCTTAGCTCACACAGTTGTGTGCAGAGTTAAAACTTTGCATCCTCACAAAACACTCATCTCCTTGAGTTTATTCTTTACCTATCACCACAGCTCTGCTTTGATGTTGTAATCAATTAGGGAATAACCTTGCTGTGACATTTCATCTGTGATGACCTACAGAGTTAGATCAAAAAGAAATGCATTGCCAGTCTGCCTCATGGGTGCAAAAAACCAATTTTCAAGCTACAAAACACTCTTTTCCAGCCTGAAAACAACCTGGAGCAGTTACTCAGGGAGACTGGTGTCAGCGAGTTTAATCTTAAAAGCCTCATGAGGATAATTTAGATGCCAATGTTAACAATGTGAGCTATTTGACTAAAACCATCTTGTTATTCTATCAACAGAGACCCAGTGGCAGAACCCTGCCATCCTAAGCACCAATGAGATGAACAAAATGATGGCCAAAGAAACACAACAGCAGCACTTTAATTCTGAAGGGCCAGTGGAAGTGACATGCCTTGTAATGATCCTTTTTTTTTTTAAACCTATTGTAAAGAACAACTCTAGGAAATCATGGCTGAGTATTTCTAAACAGGATACATTTCCAAGAATTCCAGTATCTTGGCACTCACATCCAAAGCCTCTCAATCTTGAAATTATACCAATCTTGTGGGCTCAAGCTAGAACATGAGAGCTTGGAGCCTCTAGTTCTGTGGCATTACCAACACCATTAGGGCTTCCAAAATGTCACAAATGCATTTATATTCCCAGCAGAACGAGACAGCACAGCTGGGTTAATACATCCTAAAAATGATATTTTAAAAATATCATCTTTTAAAAAACTATATTTAAAAATCCTAGGAACCTCACAGTCACACCAGACTTTTTAAGATCTTGCATACAAACTTTTGCATACACATTCAAATAACTTTTTGGCATTCCCACTACCTACAATTTTGTCTTCTAAAATACTTACATACATTTTGTGGGTAAAAAATACCTGGCTCTAGGATTTCTTTATATTAGCAAGAGAAAAGAAGAATTTATTTCTCTGGTAAAGCAATTTTGGGTTGAGAGTCGGAAAGGTAAATGAACACAATTTGGATTTTTCAAGATTTTTATGCTATACTGCAAAATGTAAAGGTAAAAATGACTATTTGTGTCACTTAACAGTATTGCTGATAAAATGGTAGCAGAAAATTCCCTCCATGAGAGAATGAGTCCTCAGGTAACCCTGCAATAGTAATCACAATTTTATCTGAACCAACCACTTCAGAAAAAATGCAGACTCTCAAAACACATATACAACAAAATTACACAATCTCCTTCCATTTGCCTCAGTGTCACAGAGACCTGAATAAACCAAATGCAGGAGGAAAACAAAATTCAGAGCAATTACCCCCACAAGTGTTTGGGTTTGAAAGCTAACTTTAAGGGCCACTTCTCTGTGCAGCATGCAGGAATTTTTGCTGTGTGGCATGGACCAGAGGAATACTCCACACAGGCCAAGTACAAACGTGGATTTATGGCTCTGCAAGCACCAGGGTCAGCTCAGCTTTTGGGGCAGGAAGGCAGAGGCAGGGAGCGAGGGCAGCTCTGCAGCCATGGGCGCTCAGCTGCCAGGACAGAGGTCACACACAAGGCTTGTGCCAGAGCAGCACAGTGGGGACGGCAGCAGGGACCAGGAAAGGGACCAGGAAAGGGACCAGGAAAGGGACCAGGAAAGGGACCAGGAAAGGGACCAGGAAAGGTCTCTGGCTCGTTAAGGTTTTTTCTAATGCCTTCCCAGCTTCTCCTGCCTGTTTCATGTTCAAGAAGCTCCAGTTCCGCTCCCGCACAAACCAGGAAATGCTGCCCGCGGGAGGGAGCAGGCTCCACTCCATTACACAGCCGAAATCAAACCCAGGAATTTTTGTTCTGCTGCCCAGTCACACCTGATTAGCCCCCACTTTGATGCTGCTGAGGGGAACGCAGTGCACAGAGTGATTTACTAATTATGGGACAAATTCTGCAGACCTCCCTCTCAAAAACTTTCTGTGAAGTCGATGGGATTAATCACCACAGCAGGAGCTCAGTCACTTGGGCTTCACACAGAGGATGGCGCTTGAATCAGAGAGACAAGGAGCTTCCTCTGCACCCAAAAATGCAACAGACAGGAGCTTCCTCTGCACCTAAAAATGCAACAGACAGGAGCTTCCCCTGCACCTAAAAATGCAACAGACAGGGGTTTCATCTGCATCCAAACCTGCATCAGGCAGGAGCCTCCTCTGCACCCAAACCTGCATCAGGCAGGAGCTTCCTCTGCACCCAAAAATGCATCAGACAGGGGTTTCCTCTGCATCTAAAAATGCATCAGGCAGGAGCCTCCTCTGCATCCAAACCTGCCCCAGCCCTCGCTGTGCTGCCACAGGAGCCCTTGCAGCCCCAGGACACAGAGCACCCGTGCTCTGCTCTTAGACTGGAGAGTTGTTTTCACAACCAATGCTAAAGTGCAGTTGAAGTATCAGGGAGAGAACCCAACTCTGGAGCTTCACATGTGACCAGCGCTCTTCTAAACTTTCTTTATAATTTCCAAATAACAGCAGAGATGCCTCCGGCATGCCCGGTATTTACATTAAACCAACATCATTACCAACATACACTGTTCCCAAACTTACACCGCCCAGGAGCAGGTGAGGCAAACTGTTTGCAGACTGGTTTAAACTTACCACACAGCCCATTCCTTTCCCAGACTGGGGAGGGTGAAGCATGAGAATGCTGTGAATTCCCCAATGTTTATCTTGCTCAACGAGTTTTATTTAACCGCATCATTAGGTCACCCTCAAATTCCCCCGAACAATGAGGGGAAAAACCCGCAGAAAAGGGTGTGGCTTCGGGAGCAGAGAGAAGGGGCTTTGTTTCCTTGACGCACAATTCAAAAAATGCACACAATTTACCAATCCAAATGAATCCCGATAAAGGCCGAGCCGACGTGCAGGAAAGCTGGAGACTGCAAGGACGCTCCCGATGCGAGGCAAAAGCTCTCCCTGGAGCTGTTTGCCTTTAAAATCCCCACACCATCACCCAGCTGCACCTTTAGCAACACAGAAGGTTTCTTGTCTAAATGACAGTTTCTCTTACAGCATGTGGGAGAGGGAGGGGAATAGAGGACTCGCTCCCTTCCTTTGCTACGCTGCTCTGTAATTTATGGATTAGTCTTGCAATTGTTCTACTGCTCCAGCATTTGCCTGCAAAGGAAACCTCTCCTCTATGCAGCTATTTAGGTTAAAAAGTAACCTCATTAGATTCCCAATGCTTTGAAGACAAATTTCAGTTGCTTCCCCTACTGGAAACCTTGCCAGCTGAACCTTTCTCCTCCCCCTCCTTCCCCCCACCATGTTCTTTCAAAGCAGCCAGGATCCATCCAATACAGACAAAAATCACCCTGTCTAGAGGAGCTGACTGTTGGCGTGTTTTCAAATACCTCTCCCTTGAACAGCAAGCAGGCTACATCTCACTGCATATAATATAAGGAGTATTTCTGATGCAGCAGAACCAGCGAGGAGCTGTTTCCCTGTCCCGTGTGCACAGAGGTTTGAGGCGTTTGAATTTGCAAAAACATTTGCAACGAGCTTCTACAATCATTACCCCCCCTAAACCCTTTACTTCCCCTTTTCCTGGCCTCTTTATTATTTATTTAGCCAGATCAAAGGGCCTTTTCATCAGGCTTGTATGCTGCTGAAGTCATTTCAGATCACAAACAATGGTGGACAAACTCTGAAAATAGCTCCTCATAGGGTTAGGAAGGTTCTGAGCAGATTCAAGCTCCCTAAAGCTCAGACTCTGCTCCCAAATACTGACTGGTTTCTCCATGCTCCCCTCAAAATGTGCAAACACAAATTCACAGAGACCTCTCCATTTACATCCTCCCATTGCTCCTCTGAATTACCCTTTTAGCTTCAAAATGAGGGCAAAATCATTACACAAGATCCGACCTGGTGTCAGGCAGAGGTGAGATGGCATGGGAACAGGTAAAGTGAAGCTGGGGTTTTAGCCCACCTTAACAAAACTTCATCCTCCCACATGAACATCAGTGTTTGGCTCAAGCCAAATCCAGCTCCTTATCTAGAGGGAACCAGAACAGGCTGAAATTTCAAATGATGCAAGAAAAATGAGCAAAAGCTGAACAAGCAAGCCTGGGATGAGGCACAAAGCATATTCCATTTTCGTCTCCTACACTTCAGTCCACTGAAAATAAAATTCTAAAAACTCTACAGGAAGCTCAGAGGTGATTTTTGCTACCTGCACCATTATCGCTTTCATTCACTTTCTCCTTTCCTATTTGATGCAGTTTTAAGAAAAATCTTTTGTCTGGCAGATGTAATTAAAGAACAATTTAAGTCTTGCAATAAGTAACTGCAAGTTTCTACAATGAATCACACCATAACTTTGGCTTTTGTAGCAAAGCTTTTGTGAGGCTTTGGAGCCTCAGCATTGAACTTCCCCATACCATAAAATCAAGTTGGCTTGTCTTGGATCTCTTTCTTTTTTTTCTTTGTAAAAAAGCATCAGGCCTCTCTAGTCAGCTACTGAAGCAGGTAACAGACCTTCCAGACAGTCTGCAGCTGAACACAACATGTCATCTCGCACAATGAGGATGGGGTCTTTGCTGAAGGAAAACCTGCCTCATGAGTGAAGGTGATGGACTGTTTTATATTGTCATTCCCTACATGGCTGTCACAGGGCTTGTTTTAAGGTCTCTCTTACCTGACTGAGCCATACTCAGGGGGATGCTGATACCTCATCATAGGCCCATCAGATCTTCCCTGCTGGCTCATGCGATGGTCACTATAGAAATGCCCCGAGTCCTGAGGTTTGCAGTTCATAGACGGGGTGGACACGTTTTTGTAAGGGTACTCTGGGGGAGGCCCCCGCTGCTCCATTCCTTTCATGCTGGGCTGGGAAGGGGGCTGCACCGAGTTCTTGTAGAACTCATTGGAGCCAGAATTTTTGTAAGGGTCGCTGGACTGCTGGGGAGAGAGCGGGGACAGCGGGGAGAGCGGCGCGCTCGTGACGGGCGCGTGGGCCTTGACCCCGCTGGTGGCCAGGGACAGCTGCATCAGCCTCTCGCTCAGGGAGCGCACGTGGCCTTGCTTGAGGTCCTTCAGTCCTTCGTCCTGGTGCACCTTCCCCGGGCTCACCCGCTGCACCGTGGGCCGCCCCTCAGTCCTCATCTTCTGGTTGGTGACGCCCGTGACGTAGAAGGCGGCCCCGACGCTGGCGTGCGGCTGGCCCCGGAAATACTGCGACTGCACCTTGGCCTCCTCGTAGGTCGGGAGGTCCTCGCTGTTCTGGAGCCGCGGCGAGAGCTGCTTCTCCATGATGCTGTTGTCCACCTGTATCTCCTGGCCCTGGGGCTCCTGGCGGGCAGCATGAGTCACGAGCTGGTGGTCCTGGGAGCTCAGCCCTTCGTTCTGAGAGGCCGGGCTGCCGGTGCTGCTGAAAGGGGGGGCATTCCCTGTGGCTTGCTGGTGTAAGGCGAGAAGGTTGCGGTTGTCATTTGGGTTCCCGTATCGGAGCTGCTCCTGCAGCAGGCGCTGTAAAACTGTCGTAGCTGCTTGCTCTTCTGAATTCCTCATCTCAAACTGTGGTGCCTTTTGGGTGGAATGTAAAAGCTGCCCTTGACCTGAGGAAAGGAGACACGGTTATTAGCGCCTGAGTGGATTGAGGGAGAGATATTCAGGAGCAAGGGCTTGAAATATGGAAAAAAAGCAGGTTAGATTACCAAAGGTTCCCATAACAATGGGGGTCATCAAGGCCCATGGAGACCTAAGAAGGACGTGCATGCCCGGGGGGCAAAGCCTCAGAAAGGTGATGAAAGGTGACTTGAAAGTTTATAGGCAAATCAATCCACTGCAAGCCGTAGGGATGCGTGCCAAATACCTCAGACAGCATCTCGGGCAAAAAGGAGACGTGGAATTCACAGGATGATGGTAAAAATGCCTGAAACCTGTTTGCTTTATAGTTGGAGTTACCAACAGTGAAATACACTTCCCATATTTGTAGGCAGACAAGGATGGAAGTGTGAAATCAGCAACTTGTCAGTTTTAAGGGAAAGCAAAAAACAAAAAAGAGGCCCGTTGAGATAGCATATGGTTCAAAAGAAGTAAAGAAATCTCTCGGCTCGGATAAAGCAATTCATGAATACCTAGTTAGCCAGCAGGTTTTCAGAGTTATGAAATGCCCAGAGTGAGATCAGCACCTCTTCTCCCTGCTGCAGAAAACCCCAGGCACGGTGCAAGTGAGGACTCAGGAACTTCCTGCTACACAAAGGCAACCAAATCCTCACACATCTAAATATCCTCAGCGGAATGCATGCAAATGCAAGGGGAGGAAAAAGAGTTTTCTGATCTAAGGAACAGAAAAAGACCTCTGAGTGGCAGGAAAAAACACTGCGTCCCAATGAGAGAAACACAAAGAGCCAATGTCAGGCACATCCTAAGTACAGATTAAGCCAGTGACCAACAGCAATTACATTTTGCTCAGTCTCCCAGTGGAGTCAGGAGTGTGTCATGGAAACTCAGGCCCATTGGCCTTGCCTGAGTTGAAATATCAAAAATTAATGATACCTTTGAGACATGTAACTGAAAGCAGAGCTACTTTTGAGCTAGAACAGCCCAGAATATAGAGTGAGCCTCACTCGCTGGCCAAGCTGCGGCTCTGCCTGACAGCAGAACACGTGGTGTTCTAGCATTTTCTTTTGTCACCTTTTTGCTGTATTACGCTGTCCCTTAGAAGAAGGTAACGTGCTCCCAAACAGTTTGTTCTGTAGCAGAACCAGGAGGCCTGAAGGGTCTGCTTTGTGCTGCATCTCCACAACCTCCCCGTTTGCTCCCTCAGACCAGCCAACCCTGCAACACAAGGACTCCCACTGGGCACACAAAAGCCTTCTGCAAATCTTAATGAAGAGAAAGTTAAAATCCACCTCATTCCAGGCTGCCCACCAGGGCAGGAATTCAGGCCCTGTTAGCTGACCTGGAATGTGCCTCCTTTGAAATGCTGTTTGAAGTGGCACATACCTTTGTCCTTCACTTGGAGTTCCCTGGTAAGGAGGAGCAGTTCTGCCACATGGGGGGACACGCTCAGCCTTCCTCCTGCAAACCCAAGATCTCCGCTCAGAGATGGCTTCAGCTCCTCTTCAGCAGGCCAGATCACTTGATACTCTCCTCGCTCCCAAAATAACTCTGAGGAAAGCATTGAAAACATCATTTAATCAGCAGAAGAGACCCTCAAAATAATAAACCTTGGCCCATACTTCAGATTTTCCTTTTGTAACTTCTTGTTTTCTCCCAGAGCCCAACAATTTTGATCCCTTTAGGATGAATGAACCCCCGTGTCCCCAGCAATCTACTCCAGCTGCTGCTGTAATCATGACTATTTCTGCTCCAAGATTAAATGTTGCCAAGTAATGCTTTGTCCCATCTGTGCCTCCAAGTGAAACAGTGATTAAAACCCGCTAATTCTTTAACTCCATTGTTTTATTTTTTGCTCAGAATGAAAGCTGCAGCACAGATGAGGATGCCCTGTGCTTATGGCTCCTTTGCCAGTGGTGCTGAGTATTTCAAACTGTGTCAGCAGAAATCCTCTGCTGGATGGTGACACAGTGAAATGCTTGATAAACTTCAACACACTGTGCCTCAGAAATGACTGTGAGAATGATCAGTTTGTGAATATTAGCTTTATTTTACAGACTGGGAAAGTCAGGGAAGAAAAGGACACTGACAAAAGCTTATGCCAGAAATACATTGCAGAGCACAGCTCTAATTCCCAAAACACTCTTTAATTACGTTACTTTTTTCCTTCAGAATATGAAGCAGTAAAGAAACTTTAACCATTGAGAGGAGAAGCAGGAGAATACAGAACAATGTGTATTTAGAAGAATGTTACAAGAAGCATGTTACAAGAAGCAGTTACTGAAAGTGTCCTAAAGAAAAAGGCAAGCAATGCAAAAGATGTGGAACATATTTGTGCACTCAGTGTGTTCATACTTTAAGGAAAGGCAATGAAAACAGAACTAGCAAAACTAAAAATATTCATTGATACGTATAATTTAACTTAATTTCCTGGAATGTTGCAAAAAATAAAGTGAACAGATGTAGTGAAGGAATGCAGACATGGATACTTCTGTCTCTGACTTATTACGGCACAAATCCACACCCAACAAAAACTATCTCAGATCTGCAAGTTAAATACTTGAGGTGTCAACAGCAATTTCAAGGCACATGAACAATATCTAAGGAGAGAACAAGGCAGTGTTGTGTGGTGTGGTACTTCAAGATGGTGGTTGAAAAAAGCAGCTAATGTCAAATTCTTAACTGGTGACTTAGCTCGAGAGGGATATATTGAAAACAGCTGCCAGCAAATATGCAGTAAAGAACCTTTAAACCAGCCATTAAAGATAGCAGATAACCAGAGCAATTTCTAACCTCTTTTCTCAGTGTTGCACAACAGAAGTTAAGGATTCCTCATCCCCCTCACCAGAATCATCACTGACTCTTCTTTTTATAATTTTTTTAAACCAAGCTGCCCTGAGCAACCCTTTTTATTAGAGTATAAAAAGGCTTTTATTATGCAATGTGATGCTGCCTTTCCACCCGAAGATTTCTTTTGTCTCAACTGGAAAAATCTAAGGAGGTGGGGGGGGATTGTTTATTTTTTTAATACAAAGATACAATCCAGCTTGAGATACTGCCTCTCTGCCTTAAAGATTTTTTTTCAACAGACAAATCCAATCTGTGCATGTTTAACTCCTTCAAATGCTCCAGGAACCATTTCACACACAGAGTTTCACTCCTCAGCACTACCAGCTCATTCTGCTGAGCTGATGGAGGGAGGGCACAGTTCACATTGAAAACATTTGCTGGAACTGAATACTACTAATTTTAGTGTGGGTGTAAACTAGAAATCAACCTGGAAACCCAAAGCAAAAGGTGGGCTGAGATACAATATGAAGATATTCTGGCCAACAAATCTGCTTTCTTTAAATACCAACTGGTAGCCTATTTTTTCCAGTTTTATCCCATTATTTTTAATTAACAAAGAAAATCTTGTGCAACTAACTTGGGTGGCAGCATTCCTGGAATCTGCTTTCTGAGCAGGCTGAAAACTCCTGGCAGAACCAGTGAGTTAACTTTTCTATTAACAAAACACAAAAATGAACAGTACAATCGGTGCTGAAGCCCATGTGTTATTTATTTGGACACCAAACTCTATTTTTTGTCAGGCTCTTCCAGCAATTTCGGTTTTCACTGTGCCAAAGATGGAAATTAGTGAAATGCACTGGAAAAGTTGTCATGATAGAGCTGGAAGGAAATTAGGAAGGTTCTTTAGATACTTTAAACAGACATATTTAGGGGTTTAGCCTACATCTGTTAGGACTGATAGGGTTCAAATCAGACTGCCAACAACTCTGCCAAATTGTACAGATTGAACGGTGCACTCTCCATAGCCACAAAGCCTAGAAACACCTTTTCCAGTGGAAAATTCAGGTTTAGATCAAGTCTCATCCAAGCAACCACAGTGAGATTTCCCAGGCTGAATCAATTTTGCAATTTGCTCCCAAGCATTGCAGCTCTATCATCTTACACCTCATTCTAAACTCTGCTCTGAAATTACTGCTGGTAATTTGAGGGAAAAGCTCTGGAGGAAACATCAGAACCTAGAACTGGTAGAACACAGGAATTGCAAATAATGCTTCACCATGCTGAGATCAAGAATGGGCACAAAATGGGGGTAGTGTAGGTACTATTTAAGGAAGAAAAGCCTCATGTTTGCAGGGCATTGTGTAAAAACCTCAGTAGCTGAGGCTTCTGACTTAAACATCATGTAATTATGCACAGGAACCTTGCCAGTCCCTCGTGAGGAAGGAAGATTAATGAAGAATTTAAAATGATAATACTGCCAGGCTGTAGGGAACCAAAGCAGCACATTTCTGTACAGCATGCAAATATTTTCCAGCATTATAAAAATAAACAAGCTTAGACAAGTGAGCAACTCACCACTGTTTGATGAGTGGCTCTAATGCTATAGCTCAATTAACCTGCATGGAGCAATAATAACCTCACAAGCAAAGAGAAGCATCTTTCTTTAGCTTGTGAAACAAAGAGGAATGCAAGAGTCCCTGTGAGGACAGCCTGTGCATACTTGTCCAGAATTACTGCTTAGCCAAGGAGATAATTAGCTTACACATCAGGTGGGATGGGAACAGGTTCACCATCTCATCAGGGCTGCACTACAGTTAAGCACTTTCAGTTTTACCCCTAAGTTTTGTGTCACTCACACCTGAAACAACCCAGTGTCAGACTTCCAACTCCAGCAGCAAATTCTGTAAAGCCATTCTGTGGTTTATTAAAGGATGTGCTCGTGATACTGCCCATCCTGGCTGGCAGCAGGGGATGGGATGCTACCAGGTAGATTAAGTTTTCAGCTGGTTTTTAGGTGCTGGGCTTTCTTCAGACAGACCTGCACTCTGTAATAGAGGAGGGGACAGGAAACAGTGTGGAAAGGACCAGCTGTGAGGTCCCTGGGCAATACTCCCATGCTGAGTCACCCCTGGGTAATGGAAACACTCTGCTGCTCCATGGCCCACGCAAACCCCAGCAGGCTGATCCCTGATCCTGCAGAATTCACTCAACCTGTGTCATTGGAACCATGGCTGTTCTGCACCAAGGCTCACTTTGGAGTGGCTGGGAGCATCAGAGGCTCAGATGCAAGGTCCCAAATTATTTAATGAATAGTGGAGGTTATCACTGAATGCTCTTTGCTTCCTTCCAGTCCTTGCCGAGGAGGAGGAGAAGGGAGAGAATACACACCAGGCTAGTCCTGGAGAATAAAGGTTCCCAACGTCTGGCGCCAACACCCAGACCTGCAAGGCAGCACTCAACAAGCCCCAGCGTTGTGAGAGCGCTTTAGCACCTGCTCCTAACCAGGAGGAGGTTCCAGACTCCAACCATAAACACCTCCCCAGCTCCAACGCAACCCTCCCGGCCCTGCCTGCCTCCATCTGCTGCCCGTGGCTCAGGTGATCCCGGAGGGTGGCACCGAGCAGGTGCATGGAGTGCTGCCAGCATTACTCATCTTCATTCCAGAAGGGCAGAGTCACCGGGCAAACAAGAAAAACTTCCTTCTTTTAACGAAAAACAAGAACAATGTCACCCGCAGGGGGGCAAATAAGATGCATACCCATTGTATTAGATCATCGTGCTACAGCAATGAAAGGCCAGGAGAACAACCAAAGACTGGTCCCGGTTTTAACAACTCTCCCTGCCAAACTGAGTCCACCTGAGCAAGGATTAGACTGTCCCTAATCCTGCCCCTCAAACACTTGTGCCACTGGCACCAGGCACAGGGAAGCCTGGCAGGCCTGAAGAAAAGGCAGCAAGGTGCTTGGCCTGGCTGGAGATAAGTAAGTCAAGACATCAGCATGGGAAGATCTCCTCTAAATTACATCTCAAAGGAAAAAAACTGACAAGACCTTACTTGACCTTTGAATTACTGCTCCCCTCACTAAAAAGTATCAATTTCTTCACAGGGAAGTTCCTATAATCTTCACCAACATAATTTAGGCTTTATATTACAAAGGAAAAAAAGAATAAACACTTACAAAGCCCAGTATAAATAGGAATGTGTAGTGTCTTTTAAGCACTTTGAAAAGAATGCTTTGGGATTTCAAATTCCTCCCCTAAAATTTTAAAAGTGACAGGAGCAGGACAATTTATTCCAAATATACCAGTCTAATAGGAAAACCAGCTGTTTGTATTGAGAATATTTCTACATGAAGACATCACACCACTCAATTACTTAAACTGTTATGCAGCACTACCTAACACTGCTCACACATCTGCATAGCCACAACCCTTTAGGGGCAGGTACTGCCATTTCTGCATAATTAATGAAACACAAATTCCAGCACAGGCAATGGAAGCTCTGCTACCAACTCCAGAAAGGCAAGATCTCACCTTTTAGATGTCTCCTTGCTAGAATCAGCTCAAGCTCACGCAGCTTCAACCACACCAGGTCTCATTCCAGAGGGCTGCCTCCCAGCACAGAGCAAGCAAGATTCATCTGCCTCAAACTTCAGCGATTTCCAGTCATTATCCCTGCAGAACTGGGGAATTGCTGCAAGCCCAAGCTGCAGTTTTAATTCAGCATCAAGCTTTGTTTTGTGTTTTGAGAATGCTCCACTTCTGGCTGCTGCTGGCACTCAGGCAGCGCCCTGCTTCTGTCGTCAGCAGCCCCTGTCCCACAACTATCCCAACTATGCCTCAGCACCAGTTTCATTGCATTGTGTGGTTTCTCCATTCCTTCCCTGATTTAGTCCAGGCCTCTCCTCGGGGCTCTCAGATAATGAAAACCATGTGAGAGTAAAA
Organism: Pyrgilauda ruficollis; assembly: GCF_017590135.1. Taxonomy (NCBI): domain Eukaryota; kingdom Metazoa; phylum Chordata; class Aves; order Passeriformes; family Passeridae; genus Pyrgilauda; species Pyrgilauda ruficollis. The sequence goes on along the minus strand of NW_024528488.1, from coordinate 2,516,925 downwards.
TGTAATCTTCAAACACGCAAACCAGTTTCATGTGCATTATCAGAAGGGAGCAAAATGTTGACAGTGCATCATTTGTCCCTACAGATAGCATCAGACTCTTTTAATTGCTGCTGAGATTAAAAAAAAAAAAGATTGGAATCACCATCTACGTTAAAAATAAAGTCAAAATTCAAAGCGAAAAGCTTAACCAGTCCTGAAAACAATGGAAATATGATCCTCAAAGAGATAATATCCATTTTGTGCCACCTTAAAGTAGTTTTTCCTCATATGTCAGTTGTGACATCCTGAAAATTTATATCATAAGTTGACACAAATAAAAAAACGTAGGTGGAGGAGGACGCAGAGAAGAAAACAACCACTATGGCCTAACTTTAGCATGGAATTTTCTGGCTTTTTCTAGCAATACCACAATTTAAACTATTTTAAGCCCCCATATGGAGGAGCTCTTCTTATTTCAGAAAGCTGTTTCACAGAATTTAAAGGGACTAACCACAGAATCCAGAAAGCAGGCAGGAATGCCCCCTCCCTTGGTCTCAGATCTGGTTTTTGTTTCCTGTAGAAAAAGAAACAGCTAAAACACAGGTAAATTGCCAGTTATGAGCCAGAGATGCTGTGACCCAAGGAAGGGCACAAACCCAGTGCAGTACTGGGACAGCCCAACACCACTGAGAGATCTCAGTGGGTACCATGGGTTAAAAATATGAATTAAAACTAAAACCCTACAGAAGATCCAGCCCACTGCATTTTTAGACAGCAAGGATGTTATAAAAGTGGTTTTGGTGTTGTTCTTTTATCACAACCACCTGGGCTTTTCATGTGCACCTTGTAAAAAACCTTTAATTACCTATAAGATGATTAATTGAGCCTCACCACCACACTGGGAGGAAGATATTACTCCATTCCTTTTAGCAAAGTGGTGACTGGCTAAGTCTTGGCCTATACTGATGTTTTTTGTTGCCACAACTATGTCACTCAGGGAATTGATTTCTTTCAATGTGAGTATTCCAGCAACCACTCTAAAACAGATGCAGTTACAGTAGGAAATAATTGGGTTTAGGTGTATGGCTTAGGAAACCTCATATAAACCACACCAGCACGACTTCTGCCTTGCTAATAGAAACTTCATCACTGCTAGGAAGATTTTCTGTAGCGAGCACAGATCCTGCCTAAATGGATTGGGGATGTTGGCACCCCAAGACTCGTGCAAGCAGAAGGCAGAGGAACCCTCTGAGGGTTTTCTACAGCTGGAGAAGATATTTCTGCAAAGGATCCTCAGCAGCTGCAGAAAAACAGTTTAAAGACTTAGAGCCCTAATGAACAAAATGAACTTCACTGAGTGCACAGAAACCAGAGGTAACACACGGCTCCTGGAGCACAAATCCAAGGTGATTAACCTTCCCTGCTCCCCCGAGAGCTCAGTCAATGCCAGCAGGGCTTGTGCAGGAAATGCACTCAGCTCTCCCCTGCCTGAGGAATGCAGTGCCAGAGCCTCTCCAGGCAGGAAAAGCTGTCCTGGGTCTCCCAAGGGAACACACCCTGCAGTTTGCCTCCCCCAGCTCCATCCCAGCCTTTTGAGACTGCTCCATGGAAGCTCTCTCCAAACCCCCCGAGCAGCAGGGGATGGGCCAGCAGTGTCCCACACACAGTTCCTATTACCATCCCTGCTCCCCCAAATCAGAAATCCACTGGGCTTTCAGCACATGCTAAATCCACTCTTCCCCCCAGCGGTGCTAAGTTTTTTTAATAACTTTTTCTTTTTTAAAGAAGATCCAAGTGCTCCACACCCAATCCCAACTCGATGAGAGCAAAAGCTGCTCTTTCTCATGTAACTTTGGAGTGCTCTTTCCTGCCTGCTCTCCACAGATCCCTGATCTTACCCAAAGGAAGGGTGGAACAGGCTACATAATGGCTCTTGGTCTCTTCAACCTTCATCATTTACAGTAAAAAGTGTTCCAAATTTGTTTTTACCCAACAGAAATATCAGCACTCAGCTGTGATGACTCCAGAAAATTCCAGATTACCACCTCCTTGTGCACTTCCACAGGCTATCCCAGGATCCCAGACTGGTTTGGGTTGGAAGGAACATTAAAACCCATCTCGTTCCAACCCCTCAGCACAGGCAGGGATGCCATCTCACACTGGTTTTAAGTTCTGGCTCTCCAAAAATACAGAGGAGGTTTCAGCTTTGTTGCTTTTCAAAAAGACAATGGGAAAATAAGGAAGATATATTTTCCCAAGCCCCACAACAAGACAGGCTAGCCCCAGTCTGAAGCAATCAAATTTGTTTCAGCTGAACACAGAACCACCCAAATTAGAACAGCAGGAAAAGTCCACCAAACCCTGATGGGAACAAAGTCACTGAAATGTGGAATTACTTTCCTTGAGGGTTACAGTAAATAATCCTAATATATTAAGTAATTCTTTCAAAAAACAAGTTGTGTAGAGACACAAAACATTTTGAAGAAAATATTACCGCGACACAACTCTTAGACAAGGTCTTACAAATGCTAATTAATTCATTAAGCAAAATCCTAAACTGGCTTAATTCATAAACATTCATATAAGAGAACTGTTCAACAACATTTTGGTCTACAATTGGACACTGTAAGTGCTTTGCTAATACAAATAAGCCTTTAAAAACCAATTTTATTGGATCAGCGAACTTTTTTGTTATTTACACAAAGTCTGGTTCTGTACTGTGACCAATACTGATGAGCTTTAGCCCAACAGTGGTTACCAAGGAAAATGACCAAAGACCTCTCTAAACTCCCAAGGAATTTAAAATATTTAGTATTAAAAAAAAAAAAAAGGTTATTTTAAGCTGAAACACAACCAAACTAGACAAGAGTCATTCTCAGAGAGGACGAGAAAGTAAAAAAGCAGCAAGTCTGAATGGCAGCATTTATCTCTGAAGCCCTTCTGCAGGACCAAGAATGCAGAGTGCCTGCCAGGACCAGGAGACACTCTGCTGTGGGGAACAGGAGGGAGCCCCCACTTCTCCAGGGCCAGCCAAGCCCTGTGGGACTGCCCAGGACAAGGGATGACACATCCAACCACCACCACCAGGGACGGCCTCAGCTCCATCCCAGCGAGACTCCAACACAGGCTCCTCCTGCACCTAAACTGAGCTCCTCACACAAACCTCTCCACTCTGCTAAGGCAGGATTTTAAAGCTTTGAGGCGTTTGTTTCCACAGGCCTTTGAATTCTGTTCTCAGGGTTTCTTTTTTAATTAACATTTCATTTTCTATTCCTATTCACCCCTCATGCACTGAGCTACTGCTGACATCAAATGTCTGGTTTGCCCTGAATGGCCATTTATACACAAGTAAGTTTTAAATCTATTCTTATTTTAAAAACTACATCCAAGTGTCCGTGTAAACACAAGTGTCCATCAACCACAAAAAACTCCTTTCACTTACAGCATAGTAGGCAAGTAAGAAAGATTATATTGTATGTTTAAAAATTCATTGCTCCTAGGAACAACTTCACACTATTTTTCCCCAAAGTTGTTGGATCTTTTTCCTGTCCTGAAGACAACATTTCAAGGCTACTCTGGAGACCAGGTAATATGCAGGATTTGGATATTTGCTGACTTTAGAGTTCACCATACAGCCCATTACTTTCACATGGACACAGTTCCAGTATCAGGTCTGTCCAAAGCATGGATCAAATGCTTTTGGAAAGGCTGAAGGTATGGCCATGGAGGCTGCAGCATGAAGTTCTTCCTGTGGCCAGCACTGCATTCCAGAGGTGCTTGGGAATACACACTCCTGTATAAGAGGGTTTAACAACTCCTGCAGCCAAACTGGACTCACAGGGCAGGTAGGTGCCTGCTCTTTCATAAAAGACAATTATTTAACTCTACATTATGATGCTGCTGCCACATATAGAGCACATGCAGAGAGAAGATCAGGCACCAGGGTATGTGGAAGCCTAACCTAGAAAGTACCTACTCATCAGAAAGTAAGAAAAGCAGAGAATTCCTGAAAGGAATGAGCTTAGAGAAATGGGTTGTGGCCCAGATTCAACACAATGGACTAAATCACTTTGACAAATCCTCTAGTGCTTCCTGCAAGTGTATAACCCCAGCAACAGGCAGTTTGGAACACTTCTATGAGGAACCAAGTCCTCTCTTGTATTTCAGTGGATAGAAGAGGAGAAAGAGAGCCTGGACCTTATTGCCAATCCCCAAGAATGGCTGTTCTCACACTTTTATAAACACTTGGTCTCCATGGAAGGGGGATACCTAGCAGCAAACATTGGCAACCAAGGACATTCCACTCCCACTATATCGTCCAAAATAGCAAGGAGGGGGGAAAAATCCATAAGGCTACTTTGATTAGGAACCCTTTGAGAGGACTTCTTCAAAAGTGAGTGTCTGAAAATACCTTGAAATGTGGGAATGTGCAACAACAGCCAGATAGGGAAAAACAGGCATCTTACTTTATTCTGAAAGCATTTACACTTCAGCCCAAAGTAGGAACATCCATTAATCCAAGAACCTTTTGCCAAGAACAAGGTCATCATTTTCTTTTTAATTCACAACAGAACCCAGCACACAACATGTTCTGCACCAAACAGAGAATCTCATCATTTACAAGTGTTTGGAACCAGGTTTTAGTTTAATGCATACTCTGAACTTGTAAGAACTTTATTATACTGGGTTTTGTCTTCCCTGCAGGCCAGAGCTCTGCAGCTCTTTAAAAGCCAATAGTAAGAATGAAACAAAAAGTGCACAAGGAGTTCTGCCCCACAAGGGGGGTATAAACAGACAAATTCTTTCACTGCCAGAAGAATTTATACATTAACACACTCTTGGACTGTTGACAATTCTAAAATTGAAGACCTATTCCTGTGTATACATTAATACAACAATCTAAACCAAGCTCATATTTTACTCCACATTAAGAAAATTAAGCTTTAATGAGCTCAAATTTTCCTTGAGCTGTTTGCTCATTGCAGTGACTGAGCCCCAGCCATGGAGTAAGGCATCATTGTGCTGAGCCCTAGGAAGAATTAAACGGTGCAAGTTGTTCTATCAAAATAACCACCAAAAAAAAAAAAAAAAGATATATAAATCACATTACACTCAACTGGAAACAAAAGGAAGGGCTAGAAGTGGGAGAAGCATTTATGCTCTGAGAACCTGGGGGATGCAAATTCTCAATTTCACTGTCATGGTTAGGAAAATGTGGCAGCAAAGCAATGCAACCTTATTTCTAAATAAACAAAAAGATTGATCAGTCTGCTGATGCAAGACAGACTAAAGAGAACAAGAGAACTATTAAATTATCTCCACTTCTGGGATTCTGGCTATTCTTTTGCAAAGTGAATGGCTTATGCTAATCAGGATGCATCTGAAATGCATCATTCAAGCCTTCTTGTGCAAATACAGTTCTTATTTATCCCAAAAGATCCCCACCAGCTGGCAATGTTTGCATACAATGTTAAACCCAACCTCAAGAGCCCATGCATTATGAGTCATTTTACACTTAAAAACATTAGTTCCCTTCAGAGTTCTCCAAGACCGTGTATCCCACGAGAAGAATTTTAGTGGAATTCAGCAATAATACACTATGTTACCATCCAACTTCCTCTAGCACAAAGAAGTTACAAGTTTTCTGTTGTTCGGTGGGTTTGGTTTTTTCCCTCCTAACAGCGCTTTTCCTCCAGAACATCTTTGGGGAAGGAACAAAAGGATTTGCACCAATCCCTTCTACATGAATCAAATATTTATGCTATACCCTCTTGAAGCACTTTCATCTAGTAACCTATGGAATGTGATCTCCTGACCTCAACACTCAGGCACGTCTAAATCAGCTGCCCTTTGAGCTGTATTAGAGGCCACAGAGAATTTTTATACATTTGTATCACAGGCATACGAAAACCTTGTGGCCCAGCTGTGGCGTTCTCTGCTACAAAGCATTACTCCAAAGTGTACTCCGGGCAAGGGGAATGCTTTGCCTGTCCCACGTTTATGGCACAATCTGATGTCTTGTGTCACCAGGAGCAGGCAGGATGATGAACCACGCTATCAGCACATTAACCAGTCAGCACTATTTAAATCCAAGTGTCATGCCAAACTCCAAGCCCACGTCCCACCACACGGCCACTCTGTCCAGCTCCCTTCTGCCTCCAGCCCCCATCCCCAGGGCAGCCAGTGCTGCTGCAAAAAACCTCCAGAATCCAAAAGGCAAAGCACTTGTGGCATGAGCAGGGACCCCGTTCCCTCCACCTGGAAAGCCCACCCTTTCCTCAAGAAAAATAAATCATTCTACGTTGTCTTTCTGGTTCCCAGGAATCTTTGAGGGATGGGGTTATGTTGCAAATAAGTGTCCTGGCAGTAAAAGAGAGGGAGACCAGGTGTCCCAGATGAACCTGCAACTTCAACTACAGCACAAATTTTTCCAGGGTCAGCTCGTGACCCTGCTCCCTCGAGGAGCAATAACTGAGGTAACCCCGGTGAAAGTGACCCAGAGATTTAACAGGGTCATGGGCCTGATGGTAGGGTTCATGTTTTCACAGCAGCCCTGAAAAACCTGAGTGATGCTGCCCATCGCTCACACGGGAGCAGCACGAGGGCGTAGGGAAAGCTCGAGAACACAGCTCTTGTGTTCCCACCCTGACGTGGCAGACAAGGCTCAGTGCCCTGGAATAGTCAAGCAGAAAAATGTGAGACAGGAGCCAAAACCAAGACCCTGTCCTCTGCCCCAGGATGGATCCTGGTCAGTCACTTGCCCCAGTCCCCTTGCAAGGTGCCCCACTGGCTGCTGCACCTCAGCAGAGACTGAGGCACCCCCAGGTCTCTGAGGGCCCAGCAGCTCAGCACACTGACTTGCCGCCCCACCTATTCCACTTTCTTTTCCCATACAAATCCTTCCAGGGAAGAGGAAGGGGAAAAAAAAAAAAAAAAAAACCTTAAAAAAGAAAGAGGAACAGGGAGCAGGACAGACCAATATGTAGCATTTCCTGTATCATCCACAGGAAAAACCCACGCAGCGGGGAAGAGCTCAATGTCAAGGCTGGTTTCACCACATGAACAGGCAGTTCCTCCTGCTGGGGGATGCTGTGTGATTCCACAGGGAACAATACAATCTTCCCTGACACAAAGAGTCCCACTAGCAGCCACACAAAATTCCACAGGTCCTTCCCTTGCAGAAATGCCTGGTAGCAAAGAAGGAAGGAGGAATGTGGGTACAGAGCTGGGGGAGAAGGAAAATGAGACATTCACTGTGGTATTATCACTTGCAAAGCAGGACACACTCAGCACTTGGCCCCTACAGAAAGGGGTATTCTGCAAAATATGTTTCCCTGCACAGAGACTGGGCCTCCATCCAGTTATTATGTGCACATGTCCCTGCTGCGTTTTCAGTCTTACTTTGGGAAAAAAAAAAATCTAAAAACAAAGAAAACATCCCCTCATATTCACTGTGCACAGTGCCAAGCGTGCTCCTGACCATGTTCAATAATCTGTTAAGGCGTGCTAATTATGGGTGCAACACTTTTACACCTTGTGACACAGCAGTAAAGCACTTAATGTAAAACAAATTCCAGTGTGAAACAAGAAATCAGCCGATGGTGGCAGCCCTGTTTGCACGTGTGATACAGAAATGCACATAGATGCTCCTCTGTGCAGCATGACCAGCAAAGACAATCTCAACACGTGGATTACAAGCACAATGACTGCAATTATTTTCTCAAAAGAAAAGAGCACCACAAGAAACGGCTGCTTTCAAACACGGCCTGACACAAACCCACTTCAGCGACTTCCACCGAGTTTTACTCAATGCAATTACACACAAGTACATCACTATTCCTTTTGGCAATTTACTACCACTGGTGAAAGAGGTGGATGAGCGTATTTTGTTCTTTTTTTCTTTTGCAAGATGAAAAGCAAACTTTACAAGAGAGAGAAGTGATGGACAAAAGCTGACAGAGAAGAGAGCCAGTCTAGCTCCCAGGTTAAGGCTGGAGAAAGAATGCAGAGTCCCTTCCAGCATGAGCACATCTCTTACCTACCGATCCGCTGAAGACAAAAGGGTTTTCTTCTTTTCAGAAACTGGACACTTGTAGCTCGTTGGGTCAGTCACACAAAGCTTCCCTGCTGCCAAAGGTATTCTTTTTCCCCTCGGGTTTTTGTTGTTGTTGTTTGGTTTTTTACCCCAGAGAGTAAAGGGCACAACAGTGGATTCAGCAGGGGCAAAGGGTGGAATTCGAGATTTAACGGGCTGGAGAACTGCAGAGCTCTCTCCAAAAGATGCTGTATTTCAAGGCGCTTTCATTTGCAAATCCTTCTTCATCCTCAGTGTCAATAAAACTGGAGGAGGGGGAGTAAACTTTTTTCAACGCACAAATAAACCGGACTCCACAATACGGGGAATGTGATACGAACTGGATTTGTGGCTCGGCTTTTTCTTTTATTTAATAAATATACTTTCAGAACAGGCAATCGAGCTGGAAGGGGGGGGGTAGAAAAAAATCCCAGAGTCAGCCAGGACCTGCCCGCGGTCGCTGGGAGGAGGATAGCGGTACCTCGAGAGCGGCAGAATAAACACAAAGAGGGGAAAGTCCGCGTCCCGGCGGTGGCAGCTCGGCTGTCAGTGGCAGCGCCGCCCGGGGCAGTCGCAGCGCCCGCGGCCCCGGCAGCGAAGGGCGGCCCGCGGCATCGCGCCCGGGCGGGCTCGGCTGCGCTCGCTGCTTCTCCGCGGTTACCTGTGCGCGGCGGCGGAGCGGCACCGGGCAGGCTGGCGGCACGGAGCGCAGCGGAGCGGGCGGCACGGGCGGCTGGGCTCCCTCCTCCGCCTCCTTCCGCTGCTGTGGGCGCGGGCGGCCCGCGGGACGCGCCGGGCCGGGGCGGGCAGGAAGCGCCGCCGCCCCCGGGCCCGCCCCGCCCGCGGCACCGCCCCCGCTCCGCTCCGCTCCGCTCCGCCCGCCGCCGCTATTGTGTGCGGACACACGGACACACGGGCACACGGGGCGGCCCGAGCCGCGGGGCGCAGCGCTGCGGATCCTGGCCCAGCACACGCACCCCGACAACCCCACCCTGTGCCCGGAGCGGCGTCCAAACGCTCCTGGAGCTCTTGGGGCTGTGCCCTTTCTCTGGGGAGCCTGGGCAGTGCCCCAGCGCCCACCGGAGCGAGAACCTTTCCGAATACCCAACCTAAGCCTCCCCTGACACAGCTCCAGCCGTTCCCTTGGCTCCTGTCCGTGCCCACAGAGAGAGAGATCGGAGCTGCCCCTCCACGGCCCCTGGGAGGATGCTGAAGACCACAACGAGGCTTGTGGTCCTCCAGGCTGAACACACCAAGTGACCTCAGCCACTCATGAGAGTTTCCATCTAGACCTTTCCCCATCCTCGTGGCCTCCTTTGTACACTCTGCTAAAAGCTTAATATCTTTTTTATATTGTGGCGCCCAAAATGGCTCAAAACATTTGAGGTGAGAACACCTCACTGCAGAGCACAGCACAGGAGGACAATCCCATCCCTGGCCTGGCTGGTGATGCTGTGCCCAGTGCCCCCCAGGACAGCCCTGGTCCCTCTGCAGGAGGAGCTACCTGGGCGGCTGTGGAAACACCAACAGGAGTCAGCCCCACCAAAACCAGCCTGCCAAGACACTGGACTGAAATGGGTTTATAGCAAAGTACACCAGCCCAGGACTCACCCCCCTTTTTGCTGGCCAAATGCTGAAAATAAATGAAAGCAAGGCAAGAACTGGTCATGACTAACTGCATATAGGCAGGGTATTAAAGGAGATCCCTGTATATCATGTTCTACTTAAAACCAAAATGTACACTGCACGGTCTTCCAAAGCTTAGGCTATCCTAACAGGAAATATCCACAGACCTCTACTACTCTGCCACAGCTGGAAATAATGGTCAGTGTGAAAAGATGAGACTGAAGACACTTCTCAAATACAACTCTGATTTTCAGCATTTTATCACAGGATAAAAGATGGTGGCCACATTCAGAGGTGGCTTTTGCTGAAGGCTTTAGTGCCTGGAATCAGAGTGTGGAATTTCAACTCCTAAAACAGTTTATCTTTAAACATTCCACAACCTTTACAGCAAAGCATGGACACACCACCTTTGTGCACGTGACCCCATTCAAAAGCCTATAAAAGGATCCAAAAATGCTGCTAAAAAGAAATACTTCAGGCAGTCTTGTTTTGGAAGATCTAATAGAGGATTAGTAATGGCAGTAACACAGCTCTGCAGTGGAACCAGTCTTTGCACCAGAGAGGCAAAGCTCTTGTTCTGAAATGGGCTAAGCAACACCAACTTCTCCTCACCCAGTCCCTGTAATCAGGGCAAATCCCCAGTCTAAACAAGGCTGACAGATAACAAACTGGTCCTTCAGTAGGGACTTATTTGTGTACAAACAATCTACCCTGCCTTTCTCACAATCCACCTCCTCCTTCAGCTTTTGCATAGGGAGCACTGGAATCCTCCCCCAGTGAGACCATTCCTGTCCTGAACTCCAGAGGAGGACAACCTCCCAGTGACAGCTTCCACTTGGCTCCTGGTCATTACCTTGTAATTTCAAAAAAAAAGAGAGAAACAAAAAACTGAATGCAGCTGTCACGGTGTGTCCACAGCTGATTTAATACATAAAGGCCTGATCATGCAAATATGAAGCCCACTAAGCAGTACTAATTTGGTAAGGTTTGAAGCTAAGATGCCACCAGTTTCCAAAAAACCCCTGAAAGTGCAAAAACTGGCCACATGTCAAATCCTTACACTGTGAAATTTGGCCTTCATGTGAGGAGAGATGGCATGATTCAGCCATTTACCTTTTAATCACTCTGAGCAAATAAATCCTTTCCAACATCCCCAAATGTTAGCATTGAAAGAAAGACTTGGCCAAAAATTCAGGAAGTCAAATTACAGAAGTCCCAAATGCAGCATTCTATAAATATCTATTTTTTCCCCCCTCATAACCAACATTCACTCACTGGAATGTTTTAATGGCAGAAATGCAGAAACACATGTAAACAGCTCATTAACATCCCATAACCTTACAGTTTGAAACGCCAAAGGAAAAAGAACAGGCAGCAGAGAAGCAGCTACTGAAGGCAACATTTGCTGGATGCTGTGGGGCAGCGTTGTAAGGGAAATTAGCACAGCTAGAGCAAGGGAAAGAGTTATAAACTGTGCTTCAGTCACACATCCTGTCTCCCTCCCACATGCTCAAAGAAAATATGGGAGTAAAGAGAGGAGGCAGAGTCATCAGGAAAGCACAAGCGTTGCTTCATGCAGGCACTGGGGAGCAGCGAGCCTTGCCCGAGGCGTGTTAACCTCGACTCCTCTGCTGCCTATTCCAGGAGCACTGCTCGTGTTCAACCCACACAACTGGAGATACCAGCCTTATCGGGACTGCAAAAGAACAAAGCTGCATGAAATCCAAACTCTCTTCCTTAAAACACTCTCCCCCTGTATCCTCCCTTCACCCAGCTCCCCGCCCAGGCCGGTGCTCAGGAGCTCCAGCACACATCTGAACGGCTGCCAGCGGAGGAAGCGAGCAGTTTCCATACACACATCACGCCACAATGTGGGAATTCAGGAAACAACACAAGAAAGGGGTTCCTAATAACTGTTCCAGCGTGCTCGGGCCAATTTATGCAATCACACAAAGGTCACGGTGGTTGTGCTAAAAAGCACAAAAGATAAGCGCTACAACGGCAACTAATTCAAAGTAGAAGAATAAATCTCGGGCTTAGGAAAACCTGGTGTTGCTCCACCTACAATTTTTTAAGAGGCTGTCCTTCACATTCTTTAAAATTCCTCCATCTTAAAGTTCCTCCCTCCAGGAATGGCTGTAACTCTGGCGCCCTTTGTCCGCAGCAGCTGGAGCTCAGGAAGCTGCTGATATTATCCCTCCTGTACAGACACAGCACAGCTCAGCTCAGCATCCACTCAGCACACTGCACAGGGCCCTGAATTCATTTCCGTGCATCTCTGATCTCGGGCCAGTTTAACAGAGCTTTTCTTCTTGCACATAAAAATAAAGTGTTAGCAGGGCTCAGAAGTGGCGTTTAGCTCTTGAGGCCAGACAGAACGTCCCCACCAAAGTGAGGGGTTCTTTGTCTATAAAATACATTATTGGGCAAAATAATGACCCTACAGTAAACAGACAGTAATACAAAGAAACAGGGGAAAAAAAAACTAAGAAGAGGAACTGAGGATGTTTGCCAGGAATGTGAGCAGGAGCAAGGAACAGGAATTTCTGAAAAGGGAGAGTGTATTTCTTGTCATAGAAGACAAAGTCAGAATCCCAGAATGGTTTGGGTTGGAAGGGACTTAAAGCTCATCTCATTCCACCCCCTGCCTTGGGCAGGGACACCTTCCACCATCCCAGGTTGCTCCAAGCTCCATCCAAGCTGGCCTTGGACACTTCCAGGTGAGTTTGACAAATACTCATTGAATAAAAGGAAGTAAGCGAACCAACATCACATGTTTGGGAATACAGAACAAAACAAGACTAAAAGATTTTAAAGCCTTGTAAAAGTCACAAGAAATGTGTGGAGAAAGCACCAAGGTACCAGAAGGTTGAGTGGTTGGTCCAAAGTCAGGCTGGGAATTCAGTCTGCACTTGCAGAGGCCCCTGCCTTGCTGCCCACATGTACAGTGAGCTCAGACATGCAGTACTGCAGCTTTTGCTGCTGTTTCACCACCTGGTTTTAGCACCCAGCACCTTCAGGCTGGCCATGGCCATCTTTAAATCAAATGCAGAGGATTTGGTGTTGCTGCCACATCCAGTCCTGAGCTGTAACAAGGCCTGGAAGGCGCCCTTGGGTCCTGTGTTGTGTACGGCTGGAGAGCAACTACAGTTTCTGAAGGGAAAGGGAATCAGACAAATGAGAGATTGAGGCATGAACTACATGAGTTATTATTCACCAAGATAGCAAGAACAGCTATTCACAGATCAAGAGCACCAGAAATTACCACCATCAAACTTGACATGCGTGGAATTGCTAGAAAAATTCTATTCTCAAAACACACGAGCAGGAACAGTTCACACTACTTATTCCTCTGGCCTTCACTAAGTAACTGCTGTGTCTTTCTATACAAGTGTATTATTTTACCAATTCTACACAATAAAACTTTGATGACCACATAACTGCTGTGAGCGAAGTAACTGATACAGAAACCTCTGCAAAGCCAACTTCACGTCCTGTCTCTACTGTGATTTACACTGCCCCAACTCCTCTAAGATTTTTCATGCTGCTGCGTGTGAAGAGTTTTAAAAGTCTGTCAGTCTGGGAGGTGCCTCTAATGGATTGTAACTCAAGTGCAGCGTAGCTCCTGGGGTGAAGAAAAGGCCTGCAAGGAAGGGGGAGAAAAGGAACAGCTTACCACGGTGAAATGCAATATAGAGGTCAGCAGTGACATGTCACCCGTGAGGTGATTGATCAGGTACCACCTGTAAGGAGAATGATTCTAACTGCTGAACCTTGGCCCCTCTCTGTGCAGAACTGCAGAAGAGAGCTGTGTATCCAGGAGAGTGGTAAACAACTGCCAACTATGGAAAAACAAATGTTTCAGCTTTGCCCCAAACACATTCACACTTCAGTGCCCTGCAGTTAAATGGAGTTTGGGCAAAATAAGGTTAGTCTGGACAAAGTGATTTACTTACAAAACACTGTTCTTCTCCCAGAGATGGACCTGTAAGCCTTTAGCTGATGCCTATTATATGTTAACAACTTTAATGTAGGAAAGTTGACCAGTCCCTTGCTTCTCTGCACTCTCACCTCTCAAGTCTCCTTAAAAAGAGATATGTCTTTAAAATCTGCTGGAATTAATTGAAAGATTCCCTCAGCTTCCAAGGGATTTGGACCAGAGTGAACAGTAAGAGTAAGGCATGGAGGCACTAAACCTCAGCACAGTATTTGTTTGCTGTCAAGGACTAAAGATTGTGTGAAATTACAAGTGAACAAGATGTACAGCAGGATCTGCAGCAAAAACCAGACTTGCTAATCCTGATATTTCAATGACCCCAAAGCCTAAGAGGGGACAACCAGGGCTGGTTTGATATCAAAAAACTCAACCTCTTCAAAGTCTCCAGGCCTTAAAATGGTGCAGCTGTACTGATAAATACTACAGGGACGGGAGACAGGGGGTGCTCTTTGATTTAAAGCTCTTGCAACTCATTTTTAATGCTAATGTCAGAAGCAGACTCAAAAGTGAGAAATGAAAGAGGCCCAACCAACAGCAATCTCTGGCTGGGAGCAACCTTGCACTGCCTGGGAAGGGTAAAGGCACGGTCTCAGTGAAACACTGAGTGCCATGTGCATGCCAGAGCTCTGCGAATTGCAGAAGCAGAACCATCTTCCCTTGCTACAGGGAAGCTGTACTGTAACCAGCTTGTTCTGAACATGAAATTAAAGAAGAGAAATGACAAGGGAAAAAATGTTAGGTACAAAAAACATATTGAAACAAAATAGATTAATTTCTCTTAAATAACTTCTTCAAAAAGTGCCAATTAGAATTTTTATGAATTCATAGATGTGCTCCTAAAAGCAGTCTTTTCCCTGTAGTAAGCTACCAAAAGACTGATAATTAGAGAGAGCAAGATATCAAGTTACAGGTAATTGATTAACATTTCATTTTCATGTAAATTAAAAACTAAAAATAGAATTATGGAAAAAAGTCTGATTAGATTTTACAATCATTTTCAAAAGCTGCTGCCACATTCTGGAAGAGCACCAGCACTCTCTGCTGGTGATCTTTGTTCAACAGTTATCAAGAGAAAAATGAGGGATGAAAGTGCATTATATTCATCTTGATATGAAATGCCATTTCAGTTATAAATTTATGATTAATTAGGTCCCTAACAATTTAGAAAACAGCAGCTCTAGGAGCTAGCTATGCTTTTGGAAACAACGCAGTCATTACTAAGAACTGCATTTACTCTGGGCAATCATCACTCACTGGAATAAATTTCACTGTCTCAAATAAACATCTGATGTAAATGCTTCTCTCAGCAGAAAGCACTTCTGTGGTGCTGCCACACAAAGACAAGCTGGTGTGAGAAATTCCCATGATGCCAAATCCCTCGGCTCCACCCTGACTTTCCATCAATTTTTGGGCTGTGTCAAGAAAAACAGCTCTCCTTAAAAAAGTCCTAGCCCGGCTCCAGCACCTTCCCCAACGGGAGCCACAGTGGGAATGCTGCTGTTTTCATCAAAGCAAACCTGCTCCCAGCCCTGTCTCTGTTCCACCCTCGCCAGGAAGCTGGAAAAGCTTTGATTCCCTCTCCCCAGGATGCACCCAAGCCGTGTCTCCTGGGTTGTCTTACACACCTGAGCCAGAGCTTGCACAGGGACAAAGAGGCAGCAAAAAGAAACCCCAAGCCAAGCACCTCAGTGCCAGCTGTCCCAGCTCCCAAACTGTGCTCGGATCAGGCACCAGGAAGAAGGGTTAAAAACTGGCAAATTGAATCCATGTGCAGCTCATGGAAGTGTGGGAAACAAAAGAGACAATGTTAAGGACAGAGTATTCATTAGCAAAGGGCTCGAGTTTCTTGGCTTCTGCCATCTGCTTCCCAAAGGCCATTTTTCAAGGTAGCTTTTTGTTCTTCAGTTTTGAATGTAGCTGTGGAAAGACATCCTACTCCTTCTTAGCTAACGAACTAAAGCTCAGTGCACGTTCAATGGCTTAAAATATTTTGTCTTTTTAATTCCCTGGGGACAAGAAGGGAATGCAATGTCAGAGGTGGGGTTTTTCTCCTCAGATTTGGGTCAAATTTTTACCGGACACAGCTGACCCAAAAAGCTCAGACACCTCTATAAATATTCATTTACACTATGGTATTAAATACATAAAGAAATCCTGTGTTAACAAAAAAAAAAATACATGGGACTTCATAATGCTGTATATATCTGTATATTATGTGTAGTGAGATACACAGCCCTTTTGACTATCTTCCTTTATGAAGTAAAAATTGGGAAGAACAGCTCCTGAATTAGAGAAACAGCTCAGAGCCCTAAAAAGAACACGCTCTGTGGTAAAAATAAGTGAGTTTTAACATAGTCGTAAGTTGAAGTCAGGAATAATTGTTCTAATGCATTCTGCTCCTGACAGATCTCAAATTTAGAAGAGCTTCACATTTGCTAAGAGTCCCAAGGAACTTTTAAGCATTCAGGGATCACTGACACTTGGCAGAGTGGGACAGAGTGACAGCCAAATGCCAAGCACAGCTCTGAAACACTGCATGAGGAACAGACATTCCTGCCTAAGAGGGCACAGCAAGTTCCCACTGCAGAGAAGGACAAGAGTTTTCAAACCTGAAGTTTTCTGTTCTTTGAGGAATTTAATATTGTGCACATGACAGGATCCAGGCAGAGACCAGTGATCTACAGGGATGAGATGCTCAGAGCCTTGAGAACTTGAGCACCTATAGGACATTAACATGATTACTTTTTTAATATTATTAACTATACATGCCAGGCTGCTCTTAAATATTTTCTTCCCACATTCCTACCCACACCTTTACCTTTGTACCATAGGAATTCTGTATTCAGCTCTGCCCCTTGATCATTAATGCAGACTCCTGAGCTTCAGACTTCAAAGCAAGGCAGGATTAAGAGTCACAGGCTCAGGACTGGGACAGCATCAAACCCTCCCTGTGCAGGAACCTCCACCTTGTGTTCAACTCCACAAACACCTCCTGGGTGTCAGGACTGGGAAATCCAAGGATTTACGTGGAGCTTTCCACAGGTTAAGTTAATAAGGGAGCCCAACAGTGCCTCATCTCCTTCCAAACACTGGTAAATGAAAGGAAATGGGAATGCCTCCTGGGGTTAGGGAAAGAAAGATGTGACTGCTCCAGAAATGTGCAAGGGAAGAAACCAAAGGCTTCATTGTGTGGAAATGCACTTCTCCAGGAAAGCTCTTCTCTTCTCCCTCTCCTAAGCAGCACATGAGAATGTTCTCAGGGAACCCATCATCACCTACAACCCTGGTCATGGCTTAGTTTTTATTACTGACTTTTCTGTTTTTCCCTCTCACCCTCCCTCATTCTGCTGCTCAAAATGTCTGCACTTGCAGCTTCCTCATTTCTGCAGATCCTCCCCTGCAGCACATCCCAGTACCACCAGCATTACTGGGAGCTCCAGCCGTGCCTCACCACCCAGAGCTTCCAGCAATGAGAATGACAACACAACACAAATGAAGAAATTACAGCACAGACATATCAAGATACAGGTCTGTCCAAGACCCTGAGGAACTTTGGGACTCATTTCAATGTGACTTGCAATCAGCATCCCTTTGAGTTATATTTGAAAATTACACCAACTTGGCCAAGATTAAGCCACATCAGGCTTAGGCAGAAAGGCAGTCTGGACTTTTTCAGCTTTATTTGTAGCTGCTCTTATATCACCACCTTACAAAGCAATTACACAACACCAGACTAACACAGGTGCAGTTCCTTTAGTGGTAAGAAAGCTGCTAGAGATCACCAGACTCAGGAATTTTCATTGACAACACAGCCTACACCTGCTCCGGGTTAGACATGGCAATGCTACAGTGGGAGAAGCTGTTGCAGAGACACTCACTGCCCCCATCAGCCTCACGATCCCTCATGAACACTGGGCTCAAGTGATGGTAGGTGGTGTTATAGAGCAGAGATTTATTTGCTGAGAAGGTGAACTGCAAAGCCAAACTCAGAAATTTCTCTGCCTAACAAGAAGGTTGCAATTAGGTCATTGCTGAGCGCTGGGTAAGCACAGATCAGAGCAAAAACATTCCCACAGAATAACTCAGATGTGACAGCAGGTACTTGGAATGAGAACAAGGATTTCATCCATGTAGTCCTGCTGCTGAGTTATGTGGATAAACAGTGATCCTGATGGAGCCAGCCCCCAGCAGGACACGCAGGTGTCGGGATACACAGACCCACTTTAGCACAAACAAACTAAATTCCCAAACAGGAAAGCCCATGTCCAACTTTTGAAATTTGACAAAGAGCTCAGAGCAAATTTCAGGTCAGAATTTTATTCAGGACGTGGATGAACTGGATCCAGGCCACAACCTTTTTTTCATATCTTCTGGACTACAGTTTGAGCAATGCTTCTTATTTCTGAACCAAATTTCTGCTAAAATACTCCATCAGTTCTATCCCCAACCCTGCTCAGCTCAGGCTGGATATTTTGGTAAACACAAGACATTTATTCAAACGCCAAGGAATTCAATAGAACACTCTCCACGCTGCTTTTGGTCACTGAGATTCCCTCCCTTGGATCCTGCACATGGAATTACCTGTCCTAGGGGCACGCAGGTCAGGAGAGGGGAGATTTGTGGGTTAATGGGATACTGTTCTGATCAGGGAGATTAGGTTACAAGGCCATGCTTTGTAACACACTGCCTTCTTCAGTGTGGCACTTTAGTTTACAACTGGGGATTTCTCCTAATTAGATTGTACTTTTAATTATTTATGACCTGTATTATCTGCAGAAGCTGCCCAAAACCTAAGCCTTAATAAGGATAATTTGAATAATTATATTTTTCCCTCTTTTGTAAAGCACCTTGAGCCTTACTGATGAGAAATGCTAGGATGTGATTAGATGCTTAATGAAAAAATATCATTAGAAAGTGGAATAAAAATGAAAAATGAACTAAAACAGAATTTTCTATTTTATACTGCATTGGGGTTAAGTTAAAAATCATTTATCAGGGGCGATGCTGAAAATTTTAACCTGAAAATTGAGTGGAGATCTTCTTTATTCATGCTATGATGGGAGAGTGCAGGTGAGGATGCCAGAGTCAGGGCGTGGATGTTGTGAGAACCCCAGGAGCCTGAAATATGGAAGTGCTGGGCTATCCCACCTTGTGCAGCCAGCCCTTGGCTGGTGCCAGCACCAAGAAAAGCAGTGAGTGTTCAACACCACCCCTGTGTCCACCACAGCTCCTCCACACTGAAGATTTGGCTTTCCAGCCCTCACCTTCCCCAAAAAGTGTCCGGGAATTGAGGCAGGTGGGGTTTGAGCTGCTTACACCATGTGGTAGAAGTCACGGTGAATATTTATGGCCTTGCCTGACTCAGTCTGTGAATGAAATCCACAATGACCGCACCGGGGACGGCCGAACCAAGGCACGGATGCAAAGCTTTTAACCCTTTGGGAATGATCACCCTCCAAATTTGCTCTCTCAGAGATCAAAGCAGGAGGATTTGGAGATGTTTTTGTAAAATTCAGAGCTGGGGCAGGTGCGGGTGAGCTCCGGCGGGAGGAGAAGGGCAGAGCAGGGACCATCCCTGGCGGCTGGGGCAGAGGCTGCGGGTAACAAAACATCCCCGGCAGCACCTGGACCTGACAATGGAGCCGGGGAGGGGCCGGACAGAGGAGCAGGGACGGCTCCCACACCCCCCAGCAGCCCCCGAGCCTCGCCGCCTCCCCACGCCCAGCCTTCCCCAGAGCCACGAACCGCGCGGGCTGAGCCCCAGGACCGCCCCACACCGCCCGGTGAAGGAGGAGGAGATGGCCGTGAGGGCAGCGCGAACACCCGGCTGCCCTGCCCCGCCTCGGGGGGCCCGTCCCGGGCGGTGCTTGAGGGGACAGCGCCGGCCTTTCCCCGCGCCGGCCGCCGGCCTCGCCCCGCGGCCGCGCCCTCACCCCGCGCCGGCCGGCACGGCGCTGGGCCACGCCGGGGAGCTCCGGCAAGGGCCCCCCGCCGATGCCGTGGGGAACTTTCAGCAGGCGGCTGTAACTACGGCGCCCGGCATCCCCCGGCGGGCCGGCGAGCGGTGCCGGCCGGGAGCTGTAGTTCCGCACGGGCGGGGGAGCCGCCGGGCGCCTGCGGGCAGCGCGCCTCGGCCGAGGGGAATCTCGGCACCAGCGGGGCTGGAAAAGACTTCTGAGAGCGGCGAGCCCAGCCTGTGAGTGATCCCCACCTTGTCAGCCAGCCCAGAGCGCTGGCTGTGGGACGTGGCCTCCACTCGTTCCCTGGACACCTCCAGGGATGGGAGTCCACCACCTCCCTGGGCAGCGCCTTCCAATGTTTAACAACCTTTTCCGTGACAAAATTCTTCCTAATACCCAACCTGAACCTCCCTGTGCTATCACTAGTTGCCTGGGAGCAGACCTCAGCTGTCCCCTCCTGTCAGGAGTTGTGCAGAGCCACAAGGTCCCCCCTGAGCCTCCTTTTCTCCAGGCTGAGCCCCTTCCCAGCTCCCTCAGCTGCTCCTGGGTCTCCAGCCCCTTCCCACCTCCATTCCCTGCTCTGGACACGCTCCAGCCCCTCCATGTCCTTTCTGAAGTGAAAGGCCCAGAGCTGAACACACCACTTGAGGAGTGGCCTCAGCAGTGCCCATCAGGGGCCAGTCACTGTCCTGGTCCTGCTGGCCACCCCATGGCTGGGACAGGCCAGGTGCCAGTGGCCTCTTGCCCACCTGGGCACTCCTGGCTCCTGTTGAGCTGCTGCTGACCAGCACCCCAGGGCCTTTCCCACCAGGCACTTTCCAGCCCCTCTGCCCTAGCCTGGAATTTTCCACAGGGTAGGTGTAGCTGAAGGATTTAAGTTCTTTTTATTTCACCTGGCTCTTAGTATCAGCCCCCTAAACCTGCTGTATCTGTTACCTCCATCACATCACGAGCTTTCTGCAACAGCTTTGTTTCTAATCTTTCTTCCACAATGTTTCCGACAGGGACAAGTCCTTGCCCCAGAAACTCTAAACAAAAACAATAAAATGTAAAAGCCAAGCTGTCAAAGTATTAGCAGGCAAAACTTAAAGAAAGGCCCTGGAAACTCAGCTGCTGGCCATCAAGTGTTCAGCTCATATGGTCTCATGTTTATGTGCTTCATTTTTATTTACAATTTATTTTTATTTAAAGCTGAGTATCTCTCTGGCCCTGCTGTGCCATGGTTCCTGTGTTAAACACAGAACAGTACACAAAACAAGCCATGTGGAAACAAAAGGATATTTGAGAGATGTGAGTAGGAAGCATCCAAAATCAGGTGAAAAAATGGTTTTAAGCAGAGACATCTGTGTGTACAGAGCATTATTACTGCTTGCTGTATTTAATTACAAATAGCTTTGTTTTGTTGCTTTTGATGGAGAGAGGAAAAAGCCAACAGTGGTAGTGGCCACACACCAGCCTTCCACTGTAAACACCCAGAAAGGAGGGCTGGGGGAAAGGCTGTTATTGCTCCATGGGAGTCCAGCAGCACAGGGGCACGAGAGTGACACAAAAATGGGCTGTGCTGTCACGAGGCCTTGTTTGCCAGAGCCAGACAACGAGGATCTGTTACAAGACACGGTGGAATGTTTGTTTTTGTAGTACTGGATTTCCAAAATCCACGGTCTTTTTGTGGCTGACAAGCCCCCTCCTTTCTTTGCCTCGTTCCTGCAGCTGTCGGAGGTCTGCACCCCTGCCTGGAAAACATGAGCACAGCACAGCAAAAATGTGCATCATTCATGGGCCATCAGACAATGCTTGGGAGAGTTACAAAGGAGGGGAGGAAGATGAGAAGGAGACCACAGTGCTGCAGTAATTTTTCAGTATTTCTGCTTTCTTTGCAGTAGTCACTTTTAGCTTTAAACTGTAGCAGCTATCTATTTCATAGCAGCCTTACTACACTTCAGCATTATTGGGTTTTAATTCACACCCCCTCACGACCAGGTAAAATGTGGCAGAGTGTCTCTGTTCTAACACATACTTTCATTTTGTTTTGTAGTATTTCATATATAGAAATTAACTGAAAAGCAGAATCTGTGTTGTGACCTGTTGCTTACCTCAGGGGTTCCCTCCATGGTTCATCCTTAATGCTTTGTGCTGTGCAGGACCTCCGGGGAGCACCACTGCTGGGATTTCACTGGGAATCAGGCCAGGCTCTGGCTGCCCCACACCACTCACTTTTCCTGGATCCAGCAGGAAGATCCAGCAGCAGTTCAGCTGGAGCAGTGCCTCTCCTCAGAGCAGAGCTGTGCCTGCTACCATAAACCAAAGCCGAGGCCAGGCTGAGGCTGCAGAAGTCCCAGGTTGGGTTTTGTGCCCACATTTGGGCCCTGCAGTGAGCACAGGAGCCAGCACAGGGCAGGGCATGTGGAAATCCAGCTCCAGGAACTGGAACCCCCTTGCTGGGCCTTCACTGACAGTACCTGCCATTCTGCCACGCACTGAAGCCACACACAAACCTCAGTGTCCAACTGTGCAGTTTTACCGTGCTACTTTCAGTGCTTTTAAGACCAAAACTGGAACAGAGACACATGGCAATTCTGTTTGCCAGGGACTTCATTTTACCTGTCTCAGTCTTCAATATTCTCCCTCTATTGACATTAAATAAATTAGTTCCCCATTATGAGGCAAGTTCTCTAGATGACAAGGAGCTGAACTTGCATTTTTCTTACTTGACTTGCACATTCAAAATTTCATCTTACTTTATTATGAGGGGCATTGAAGTTTTAACATTACAGCACATCTGTGGCAATTTACTTCCTTTCCAACCAAGTTCACTTTGATGATGACTGGGTGCTTATAGAACCACTGAACAAACACAAAAGGAGATTTAGAAATATTATCATTACAGCAAACAGGAAAAATAGCTCAGATTCCAGATGCTAGAAGGTATTTTAATGCAGACCATTCTAAAAATCTGAAATAAGGACAACATACAACTGGGAGCACTTGAAATATGTTTATTCAGCAGCTATTACAATCTCCAAAACCTCCAAAAAACTGGAGTCCCCTTTGTTTTCTGAACCGTGTCAAGTGATGAAAATGCCTTTAGGACATCAAGTGATGAAAATGCCTTTAAGCTGGACAGTGCACTCCTTTCTGAGATATACATCTAACAGGGATTAATCTCTTTGAAAAGGCAAAATATAAATATATACACTCTAAATTCACAACAACAGCTTCAACTCACTACGTTAATTCAAGTGGGGTAACAGTGGACAAACCCACATCATGTAAACTGCAGTCAGGAAAATCTCTGCTCTCTCCTGCTCCAAGGTCCCGTTCCGGTTTACACTCTGGGATCTGCCTCTGGCAGAGCTGGAATACGGAAGCGCTGAAGTGCTGGATCTCAGGGGCTGTGCACGGGACCAGGGCGTGGGGCTCTGCTCTCTACACGTTGCTCAAGGCATCCACACCAGGGAGAACCTTACCTGGGGGCAGATAAAACACAGCAGCACGGTTAAGACCTCTCTGTGCTCAAACAACTTTGCAACATTCAAAGAGAGGTAATTTTAAAAAGTGAATCAGGAATTATAGGTTGAAAACGGAAGAGTCTGGCTCCAGGCTGACCATGGTGGTTCCATGGACCTGCTCCACACAGTGAATGCACCCAGAGCACAGCTGCACTCAGATGTCAGCAGAGAGATTCCTAACACAGCCCAGCCATCAACCCTCAATTAGCAGTAATGGCACATTTCTCTCCGAGTCTCTGCTAGGGCCAGATCCAAACACCCTTTTCCATTAAGTTTGATGGCAAACAGACTTTTGATTGATTTAGGGAGTTGCTGCATACTTTCTTAAATCCTTAGTAGCACATAAATAGAATTCTGGGAAGTGTGGTGGAAATTTTAAGAATTAATTAAGAGAAAAGGCCTCCTATGAGTCCCAGCTCTTTAAATAACTAAAACACTCAGGTTGAGACATTTACATATCTCTTTGCAACTGACGGAATCAAAGAATATTCTCATCTTTGAGTACAAGGGCCTAGATTAATACAGTGCAACATTTTCTAAAGCATTTTTAGCTTTTTGTCCTACTTTAATAATGAACAGACACCACTATGGTTTTGCCTTTCCTTAGGAAAACAACCTTCTAATGCTCAAGCTGTGCAGCAGGACTGAACTGTAACTCTGTTCACAACTCACTAGTTTGCTGAGTTTTCAGGGATTTTTCCCCCTTTCTTCATCTTCAGAAGCTTTTCTAATTAGCCAGACTTCCGTTACATTTAAAAGATCACACACACAAACCCATATTTTGGGCCAAAACTTAGACAAGTTTGTGCTTTTGAATACACAGCGTTTCCTTCGAGCCATCTGCATTCTTTCCCTTCCCCATCACTCCCTAGGCAACAGAAACAAAAGCTCTGTCTCCCATCTTACTCCTGCAAACAGCAGCTGCAAGGCAGTTTATTGAAGTTTCTCCTCTCCAGAGGAGTTGACAACATTGGATAATTTACACACACTGGGAAATGGCAAATTACCAGAGGAAATGAAAAGTCGTTTAGAGAACAATGGAACTGGTTACAAGAATCCCTTCAATCCTCACCATTCTGAATTCCAAGTACCCTCGTGCAGGTTTGTCGGTGAGCACTAGAGGGCCCCCCAAAACCAAGGGAATTCCAAACAGGAAGAGGAGACTTCTGGAAAGAATTCCAGACTGTTCTGATGAGGCTTCCCTATCAGAAACCGAGCATTT
This sequence comes from Pyrgilauda ruficollis, assembly GCF_017590135.1. Lineage (NCBI taxonomy): Eukaryota > Metazoa > Chordata > Aves > Passeriformes > Passeridae > Pyrgilauda > Pyrgilauda ruficollis. Next base: position 2,492,558 of record NW_024528488.1, on the reverse strand, counting down.
TCAACAGGTTGGGTGGCATGTCGTGAGGGATCCGTGACAAAATCCAGCCCACTCTTGTTTTCTATCCCAGTATTTTTGCTTTCTGGGAGAAGCACGCTGTGCTGTTTGCAGGAATATTCCATTTTCCTTCCCCTATTCCTCTGTGAAGGCTACAGAACAAGAGGAGCTTGTAGCTCTAAAGTTAAATGTGACTAACTCCACATGGTGGCACAGAAAAGACATTCCTCTGTTGTTGTGCTTTATTGATAAATGATAATGGTAAAGCACTCAGAACTCCACTTTTACTCAAACAAAAGAAGATAAAAGAGGATTTACCCTCTAGCAGCTCCAGACTGGCACCACCTCCTGTGCTGACATGGCTGACTTTATCCTCAGTGTTCCACTTAGCACAGCAAGTAGCTGTATCTCCACCACCTGTAGCACAAACAGAATCCATGAGACACAAGAAATTCAGATTTTGTCCAACTGAAGGCCCAAGCTGAAGGACAGAGGAGAATCTGAGGAAAATAATTTGACCAATATTTTTATCACAGTGCTGGCCATCACAAGTTTCCTCCATGCATTTAGAAATAGAAGAACACAACCACTTACCAATAATGGTGATGCAGCCTTTTCCAGTTACTTCTACCACTTTGTCCATCAGGGCTTTGGTTCCTTTGGCAAACTTGTCCCACTCAAAGACCCCAACTGGACCGTTCCACACGATTTGCTTGGCCCTTCCCACAACTTCAACAAACTTCTTCACACTCTCAGGGCCACAGTCCAGGCCCTAAGGGAAGTGAGAGAAGTCACTCACTGCTGATCCCCAGCTCAAATCACCCATGCCCAGCCAGAAGCTTCCCCCTCACCCCAGACATAAAACAAAAATTTCTCTCTATTCACAAACAGATTTGCAGATTTGCTGCTGCAGGAGGGTGGAGTCTGGGGGGGTATTTATCTTCCTAACACTTCTTAATCTTCCAGTAAGTCAGTTTTAAATCAATGTCAGATTCTTGAAGCCTTACTTAGAAAGGCTTTGCCTTTCTAAATTAGAAAGAATTAGCCAACCCTACTTAAAATCTAGTCAAATAAATGGGATTTCTACTGCATTCAGATCTGCATGTTGGGAGAGGAATTTTGCTGTTTTAATCCAAATCTCACAGAAGCTACTTTACACTTAGAAATTCAGAACAAACAACAGGGCTTCAACTTCATTAAACCAACAAACTCTACACAGCTTGACTGCCTTCAGAAACATTTGCCAAGGCTCACAATAACTCTTTCTACTCCTTTAAGAGGCGTCCTACCCACCCTATTCCTCTCCTCCTGTCAGTCCCTTTCCCATTCAAACCTACCATCCAGCCAGCAGGAATGCCTGAAGCCACTGTGGCCTCCCCAGTCTGTGCATTCTCATCAAATTTGTCAGCAGTGATGAAGTCAACAGGCAGAGTGATCTTCACACCATTCTTCTCTGCCTTGGCCATCAGGTCCTTGACAATTTTTGATCCCTCTTCATCAAACAGAGAGTTGCCAATCTAAAGGAAACATTTGGGAAAATAAGAGAGGCATTTGTTTAGCTCCTGGTCATGACAGAAGAGAACATCAGCACCAAAACTGCTCAGACAGCAATTCTGGAAAGATTGTTTTCTTAAAGCACATGGAGAGACATAGCAGCAGTCTGAGTTTTGCAAAGGGACTGTCAAGTAATTTCTCAGTGCTTGCTACTCTTGCAGAGAGCCAGTGCTCAATCCCAGAACATGTAAGGGGCATTCAGACCACATTCACCATTAGGAGCAGACACAGAATTGTTCTCCTTGTACCTCCATGTTGTTGAGCACTTTGAGGAAGGTGAATGCCATTCCACCACCAATGATCATCTCATTGACCTTATCCAGCATGTTATTGATCAGCTGGATCTTATCCTGAACTTTGGCTCTGGTAAAAGAGAAAAGGAAAAACAATGAATAATGAATATTGTGACCATGGTATGTCAAGGCTGTTCTAGAGAATGATCCAACAAAAAAATTGCTGGGAATGGGCAAAAAGAGAATTTTGCAAGTTAGCACGCCAGCATTAAAATTCAACTTACTAGAGCATTATTCAGTCCTTCATTTCTTCTTTTCTATTTAAATATAAACTTCATTTGGCCTTTTAGAGCCTGATTTCCCCTGACTGCCCAGCAGAGCCCATGCAGCCCCAGTAGGGCCTGTTGCATAATGAGGTCATGTCAATTTACAGAGTGCTGAGCCTGAGCACTCCTGTACCCTGAACTGGGGGAAAAAGGTCACTGACAATGTCTGGGCCATCACATGGCTCCAACTGCTGTCCTGGCTCATCTGGGCAAAAAATTGCTGGGGACTGTCTCAATTTGGGGAATGACAATGAGCAGCCACATTGCATCATCACAGGAGCAGATATATCAGTTAGCTCCTCTCTAATGCACATCTCACATCTCAGGAGTCAGCTACAAATCTGAACTGCAGGTACACTTGAAAGCACTTGCTTAAACAACAGTTCATTTGTTAGGGCAGTTAAAGAAATACAGTCACAATGTTCTCGAGTCTTACCCTCCAAGAATTGCCAAGAAGGGTCTCTCTGGACTCTCTAGGGCCTTGGCAAAATAATCCAGTTCTTTCTTCATCAGGAAGCCAGCAGCCTTCTGAGGCAGATTGACACCTACCATGGAGCTGCAGAATTATAGTAAAAAGTGAGGAAAGGGAAAATTTCCTTTTCCTGTGAGACACGGGAGTGTAGAAACATGCCCATGTCTCACAGCATTACAAAGCCAACCCTTTAGTCAGCTGCAGCAATGAGAACAGCTACCACCTGCATGAAGACACACACAGGGGCTTTGTTTTCTTAGTTTGATAAGACAGCTGTACATGCTTCATTTCTGACATTGGTTTGGCAAAGAAATATTGATTTGCAGTACATTTATCATCTCAACTAGTGATCCAAGACACCAGAGGACAAGTAAGAATAGCCAAGAGCAGGGATTTCTTCTTCCAAGATGACCACTGCAGTCTGCAAGTACACATATCCAAACACACTCCGTGAAAATAACAACTCTGGAGCGATTAATCTTTTGGAAAAGAGGGCTGTTGTGATTGCAGGACAATTTATACAAGCCCTAAGCAAGTAATTGTTACATCTTCAAAAAAAATCTAAAAGTCAATGCAAGTCTTAAGATCTTGTTTCAAGAGACAAACCTGAAAGAGCATACACTGATGACAACTACCTCTAGTAAATCCACTACTGAGAAACAAACACAGCACAATGAAATTGGGATAAGCCCAAAAGGAAGTTAAAACTCCTTGGGGGCAGTATTTGATGTGTTTCCATAGCAGATACTGTTCTGCAGTTCTGCCTGTGGAAGGGAAACAGGTACCCACCTGTGAGCTCGGTGCGCAGTGCCGAAAGCATCATTGACATAGACATCTCCCAGTTTGGAAAGAGAGGCTCTGAATGCCTCCACTTTTGCAGGCTCAGCCTTGATCTAAAAAGAGAAAGAAGGACAAGTTTGTACTCTGAGACTTTGACTCTGAATCTGAGCTCGAAGTCAGCTATTTGACTCAAACCCAAAGCAAAGGTAAGTTTGAAGAACTCATCAGTTCATCCAGTGGGTAATGGTCTTCATTTGCTTCTTCCCAGTCCAGCAGGAGCAACAAAAAAGCTTAAATGGTTTAAATTCCACTTTAAACTCCCCATGACTGCTATTGCTGAAGACTGTTCACACTTCTGAACTGCAGCACCACAAACCTTTCAGTCTCTCTCCAACAGACTTCCAGTGTTGTGTGGAGAACACAGGAAGCACACGAAGGTGTGGAGAGACAAGGCAATGCTGAGATCAGGCTAAACAAATTCATGCTCACTCACTGAACCAAGCAAGCACAATCTCCAAGAGACACAAGTTAAAGGTTGAGCTCCTGAAGGACTGATTTAGCAACTGCATTGAGGATTAACCAATGAACAGTCTGATAAAAGGCCTGCACACTACAACAGGCCACAGTGAAAGCAGCCAGTGCTGGAAATGCAGGTAAGAGCAGTAAGTAGAGGGTAAGAACAAGTGTATTTCTGTTAAAAGACTCCTCCAAGCATCCTACTACATCCTCACAGGATGGTTTATGCAGTTCAGTTCTCCTTCAAAGCATGCAGTGACAGCAGAGCGCACTAGGGCAGCAGGTGCCTGCTCAGAGGTGGCTGGCAGCCACTTGCTGTAGGGAACAGCCCAGACTGCAGTCAGGCCAGCCCCTCTCCAAGGGCTCTCCTGCTCAGTCAGCTCAGCACCCCACGGGAGGCCTCTGCCAGCACCCAGATGTGACACCACAGGGACAATGGCAGGAAGGCACTCCAAGAGATGGCAGCAGAGCTTTGGGGGCCCTTTTTAGCAGAGCCTGAGCAGGAGACAAGTGCAAGGGATCACAGAGATTCTACAGCAACACTGCCAACTGCTCCTTCACTCAGCAAACTGCCTGGCTGCACAGAGACTAAGTGCTCCAGTTAGAACCAGTACCATCTGTGAGCAGAACACAAGAGGCTCTGACAGAAGGAACCACTACCACTGCATCTACTTTGGAAAAGCACAGTTAAAGTACCAGTCAGCAAGCTGCAATCCTGTTGCAATCCATCATTGTTTCCATAGCACTGACTTTCACCGCTTTTACAAGAGGCAGCTCTGACACTGGCACCTGCCCTGTTGTGCTCAGTGCAGTGGCTTCCATATGCACACACCCAGCCAAATCACCTGGGAATTGCAGAAACACACAAAACCAAGGGATTGTCTCCCAGAGAAAATTAAATTATTGCCCCACTCTTCTCCCTGCCAGTATACCTGCAGTGGCACAGAGTTCTAGCAGTGATTAATTCCAGATTTGCTCAATTTCCCCCTGGCATCTGCACAGGCTCACCAACTCTGTGCTGTTCTCCTAAGCTGCAGGAGTCCTGTGTCAGCCCATAAAGGGCAGCACTCCATGTCAGCATTCCCTCCAAGCACTGGATGTGAACAGAGCCAATGCCTCTGTAAGCCAGCGGGGTCACCATCGCTAAGAAAAGCAGCTGTCTGGAGCAAGCACTCTGCTGACCTTCAGCAAAATGTCAGAGGTGCAAGGCAGCCTGGTTCTAGAGAACTGCTCAGGCTTAGAGGAGGGTTTGATAATCCCTGTGCTGCAGAAATATTAGCCATACAACCCAGAAAAGCAGCATCATTCTTATGGGCCTGGTGGCAACAAACTGTCTCCAAAATGGTTTTCATTTTAGACATCCAATACTGAAGCCTAACAAGCAGCAGTTTCTTGCACAGCTCTATTTTGTTTCTTTCTCCTTTTTTGACAGTCATCTATAGCCTTTCACTTGAGCTGTTTCATCTTGGAAATTCACTACATTCCACTCAAAGCTTTTGCACAACAGTGGGACATACTGAACTAAAGATCTGTGACATCCTGTTAAGGGCAGATTCACAATCAGTGTGTTAGAGAGGCTGCTGGCTCCTTGTCAGTCTGCAGCAAAGAGCAGAGAAGACCACAGCAGGCACACATGAAAGCCAGACTTGAAGTTTCACCTTGTTCCCTGACGCATCCTTGCCTTTGCCTTCCTCTTCAACGTGGAATCGGAGGTTCTCCAGCAGGATGACTGAGCCAGCAGCAGGATTGGCACAGGCGTTCTCCACCTCAGGACCAACACAATCCTTCAGGAACAAGACCTCCCTGCAAACACAAGACACACACTGTAACCTCACCAGTGGCTTCCTGGTGGAAAGAAAAACACCCAGGTCCCCTGGCAGGGAGGGTCTGGTGCACAGCAGGCTGCTTTTCCACTTTACCTGCCCAGGAGTGCCTTCAGCTCCACAGCTACTGGGGCCAGGGAGAACTTGTCAGGCATGGGGACACCGTCGGGGCGACCCAGGTGACTCATGAGAACCACGGACTTGGCCCCATGGTCCAAGCAGTGCTTGATGGTAGGAACAGCTGCCTTGATTCTGTAACAGCACAGAAGAACTAATTAATAAGGACTCAATTAGAGTTTACCAGGCAAGCAGATTAGTACCACTTACACATGAGCCCTGGGAGCTGTCCCTCAAAAATGACAAAAGAAACAGAGCACAAGAGCGGGACAGAACAATTCTCCATCCCAGCCTGTTTTCATACATTTCATTGTTATCTTCCCAGCCATGTAAGACATGGAATTAAAATGCATTTTGTAATCTAAATTCTGATTGCCCAGCTAAGAAATGCCAGGACACACCTGAACACTGCCTGGGTTACTCTGGGATCCTGCACCAGTAGAGAAATGATGAGCAGTGAGAAGAACACTGTGGTGAGCAAAGCTGGCATCTCCTGCAAGTGGCAGACCAGCAGGGCAAGACATCTGGCATCACTGTTTCTAAACTCCAGGGTTTTGTGTGCTGCACTGCAACAATTATTCTAACAAAGACAAGAAGGTACCCCAGACCCAGGGTAAGCAGGAGGCACAGAGACTTCTGCGTAGTAAGAGAGACAACGTTCACACACAGCCTAAGGGATGTGGCTGTGAAATGGTCATGGCCAGCTTAGGAAGTTTAGGATCTCTAAAATAACACAATTTTTTTCCATATGCTTTCCACAGCAGCCACAGTATCAGCCTTGTAGTTAAGTGTAGTTTGCTAGCAACTGCAGAAGGTTTAATTAAAAATTGTTGGACTTTCTCTGAGACCTTTAATATTCTGGTATGAGCAGTGACAGTTTAATCACGGGTAACGTTCCAGGTCCTGAGGTGAAGTCAGAGACACAGCAGACTTTGGGGCCTCCATTTGGGATGGAAATTACAGCTCACCTCTGATTGTTGGTTATTTTGTGATCCTTCATTGGAACATTGAAGTCAACCCTAAAAAAAATCAGAAGCAAAATTAAATATTCAACAAATTTATTTTATTACTTATTAATTTTAAATATTCAACAAATGAGTGAGAGAACCTGCCAGTAAAGGTGCTGGCTAGAAAAGCAGTGTTACAACTAGAGTTAGATGTTCACCTCTGCCCTGTTGACAAGTTCTGGTCTAAAATCAATGTATCATCAGCCATTTCTGTTTGTGATAGCACTGGGCCACCAACACATCCTAATGCTCAGGACCAGAGCAGCAGTAATGCTGAGCAGGAAATAAACCCAGACGGAACTTTTCATGTTTAAACAATATTGTTCTGGATCCCCAATGAGGAACATCCAAAGGAAAGGAAATGAACAACGACTAGTGACCTTGTGTCCTCAAATGAGGTTTCAGAAATACTTGGCTGGACTGCAGGCCAGCAGGCAGTTCAAGGAAGCTTTAATTTCTGTCCTCTGCAGCTCTAATCTTCCTGCTGTGGCTTATCACATTCTCCCTGGAAGACCTGACTTGGATCTTGAGGTAACTTCCTGACCCGTGCCAGCTGGAGGGCTGGCAGGGAGGAGTTTCACCAGCCCGTTCTCCTGGCATCCCTTGTGCCCATGTGCAGGAAGCTGCGTTGCATAACCGCGGAGGCAGAAATTGCTCACTGAGCTTCGGAGGGAACACCCATGGCTGGAGCAGCGAACGGCAGAGAGCAGAGTGTGCATCCTTCATCCTTCTATACATTAAAAACATCCGAGTTCAGCAAGCTGCGTGAATGAATCCCCCTGCAGCCCACTCAGCACGTGAAACAAATGGGAAGAAAAGACAAAAGAAGAAAAAAGACAAAAGCTGCCAGCAAAACAGGAGTAGCTGAGCAGACAGAAATTGAACTGGCAGCCCCACAGCACAGTGGTCGGAGTTCTGGAAGGGGCAAAGAAAAGCACCATTATCCTGAAAGGAGAGAATAAAAGGACAGTTTGCTTTACAGAGCCATCAGAACTACAAAAGAAAGGTCCAGCTCAGCCTTCGTCCCCCCTGCAGACCATTGAAACCTGAGCTCCCCTGAGCCCTCTCTCCTCCCCACTCTCAACTTTTCCTGAAGCTTCGGCACTAGGATCCGGAGCTAAGCAGGATGTGAGTACGCCAAAATTAGATGAACATGAGGAGAAAAAGAAGAGGTATCGATTTTAGTACTACTGAGAGCACGTGGTGACTCGTTTCAGAGGGGTGAGATGCAGGCAGGAGACACGGAGCTCGGCAGCTCACCTGCTCTGCTTGGATAGCCCCTCACAGAACAGCAAAATTAATTCATTAGCATTAATTAACGGAGATTTTGAGCGGGCAAACCCAGCCCATCTCCTGCCAATGCACGGCTGCTCTCTGTAACATGACTCAGAAATGGAAAAAAACAAGTCAGATGGCCAAAAAAAAAAGTCAGGTACAGACTTCTACAGAGAGATCTTTTGTTGTACCAGACTTAGAAAGTGCACGGAAATCCTGAGCAAACTTCTTCAGTACTTGCTACATGGGCTGGTTTCTGCTAATCAAATTAGGGAACTAGTTCAAAACAAGGCTGAGGAGACAAGGGGTAAAAAAAGCAAGTTGTCTGTCAGACTGCGAATAAGAGGAGCTATACTTTTGCTATCCCTGCCTACTCACAGAGCAGATAACACACACACGGTAACCACGTTATAGTGACCTTGAACAAACTACCCCATAATTAAAGCATTTCGAGCAGGACATATCACGATGTACCTTCGTGCCCTTATCTCCCAGGATTTGGCAACAATTTTAACGTGAGGCTTTCAGGCACTGATGCTTCATAAAGAAGCAATGAATGCCTATTTTAGGGTTTCAGACCGGGATGTGCTGAAAACCTGCGGTGACGCCCCACCCCTGGAAGTGTCCAAGGCCGGGCTAGAAGAGGTTTGGAGCAACCCGGTCTAGCAAGAGGCGTTCGTGCCCTTGGCATGGGGATGGAAAGAGATGGGCTTTAAGGTCCCTCCCAATCCAGGCCATTCGTGATTCTATGATTCAATTCCTGCTAAGAAATTAATTATTATTGGTAATTGGACAGCTGAGCAGAGCCGTAACTTCACTTTTTTTATTACAATGCTTTTTGAATTTGCATTAAGGAAAAAAAACCACTGGGAAATAAGCATTTTTTGGGGTAGCTCTCTGGAATAAAAGCACGGCAGGCTGGCTGGATTTCGCCCCCAGCCTCCTGTGGCCGACACACGTGCGAGCGGGGTGATCCAGGGCGGCGGAGCCGGGCCGGGATTTACACCCTGCCCGGCCGCCTCGTCCCCCGCAGCGGAGCCGGGCCGGCTCGATGATGATACACGAGCCTCTCCAACACCCAGTGAGCGAAAAAAATGGAACTAAAACCGCACAAATCGACACGCGCCAGGCTCGGGCAAGGGGCTGCTACCGGGGGGCACCGGCCCGGCCCTAGCATTGGAGCAGGGCGGCCCTCAGGCGACGCACGTTCCCCCCGTAAGGCCTCACCTCATGACGACGCGCTTTCCCTTCACGTCCACCTTGTCCAGGGTGAGTTTGTTGGAGAGAGACATGTTTGCTGCCGCTCGCAATCACACCGCTCAGCTCAACCCGTCCCGCTTCGCCGCCTCCGCGTTCTGCCGCAGCGCCGCCCGCGCCGCCGCCACCCAGATCGCCTGGCCCCGCCCCTTCCGTCAGCGATTGGTCCTTGCTGTCCTTTCTGCATTTCTATTGGTCAAGCCTCCTGTCCGTCAGCTGACATCCCGCCTCTCAGGGGCGGGGCTGCAGCGCCGGCCCCGGTCACGTCCCACACGCAGCCGCCGCTCCCTGAGGGCGCTGGGAGAGCGCGGGGTCCTGTCCCTGAGCGCCAAATTAGCGGTTCCGCACCTTGTCTGGGGGAAAATCACCCATAAATGGTGTCTAAACGTGTGTCGGCTGGTGGGAATCCTTCAGATGAAGGGCAGGCACTTCACGGCTGAGCCATAGGCCTGGGGCAGGCCACGCGTGCTCTCTAAAGGATGAGACAAAACCCCGGATATTTTTAAGTGACCTACATAAATACTTCTCAAGACAAGTGGGGACAAAACAACTGTTTGAAGGGATGCACCTTGCAGCAGCATGGTTTAGTAGAATCATGGAGTGGCTTGGGTTGGGAGGGACCTTAAATACAATTTCGTTCCACCCCCTGCCGTGGGCAGGGACACCTTCCGCCATCCCAGGCTGCTCCAGCCCCGGTGTCCAACCTGGCCTTGGGCACTGCCAGGGATCCAGGGACAGCCACAGCTTCTTGGGCACCCTGTGCCAGGGCTTCACCACCCTCACAGGGAAGATTTTCTTCCTAATATCTAATCTCAACCTACTCTCTTTCAGTTTTAATCCATTCCCCCTTGTCCTGTCACTCCAGGCCCTTGTAAATCGTCTTTCTCCTCTTTCTAGTAGGTTCCCTTCAGGTACTGGAAGGCCACAAAACCTTTTTTCCAGGCTGAACAATCCCGGTTCTCTCAACACTTCCTCATAGGAGCAGTATTCCATCCCTCTGATCATCTTGGTGCCTCCTCTGGACTTGCTCCCTGTCCTTCCTGTGCAGGGGACCCCAGAGCTGGAGGCACTCCTAACCCTGCCCTCTGTCAGGTCACAGCCATTCCCTGTTGTGTCACTCCATGTCTTTGTAGCAAGTTGCTGGGTGCAGCCAAAAATCCCCTGTCCCAACATACGTGCAGCCTCTAACGCAGTGCGCTGGGCTGTGCATTGGGTGACAATAGCACAGTGCAATGTGGCACTGTACTGGGTGAAAAAGGAGCTCATGGTCTTTTGTCTTTTGCCCATAGGATAGGCCTTTCTGTTGCTGACAGGGTTATTTTTTTTGCCACGCTCACAAAAATGTACAGATACCGCTGAGAAAGTCGTGGTGACAAAATCAGTTCTCTGCTGACAGAATGGTGCTGGAGAGAGTCAAGAGAAGGGCAGCAGAGCTGGGGAAGGGTCTGCAGAGTCAGTCCTATGAGGAGCAGCTGAGGGAGCTGGGAAGGGGCTCAGCCTGGAGAACAGGGGGGTCAGAGGGGACCTTGTGGCTCTGCACAGCTCCTGACAGGAGGGGACAGATAGGGTGTCTGGCTCTGCTCCCAGGGAACAGGGACAGGAGGAGAGGGAACGGCCTCCAGTTGTACCATGGGAGGGTCAGGTTGGACATCAGGAAGAATTTCTCATGGAAAAGGTTGTTAAACACTGCAATGGGCTGCCCAAGGAGGTGTAGAGTCACCATCCCTGGAGGTGTTCGAGGAAGGACTGGATGTGGCACTCAGTGCTCTGGCCTCATTGATAAGGTGGTGATTGGTCAAAGATCAGATCCAGTGGTGTCAGAGGTCTTTTCCAACCTAAAAGACTCTCTGATTCAAATGAGCATGCACTGACAAGAAATGAAACACAAAGGTACCTAGAGAGCCAGACTAATGCACTGCTCACACGTGGGTGAAAACACCCAGCCTGAGGCAGAAGGGTGGGAGTCTCTGGCTGCAAGACTTGTCAGAAAGCTCAGGAAAGCCTGGATGGGTCTCCAAGACATGTTAAAGGTGTCGGTCCCAACAACAATAAACCATGAAATACACAAGTGGGAACAAACTGACACGTGACTTGAAATCTCCTGTGAGGTGGTCACCAGTCAGGATGGAGGAGACCAGGAACATCCCTTTAGTTTGTCAGTGTGTGCCACTGTAGTTGATCTCATATTGCTGTAAATCTACAATCAAGGTTCAAATTAAATTAGGTGCAGTAATGGTGTCAATGTTGACTGCAGAGTAAACCTGGGGGGTACCCAGGGGTCCCTCCTGTGACGTAGCAAATCAGACCCAACCTTGCAGTGGCCACGTGGGTCCTTGTAACCCAGAGCCCTGGACAGTGCTCACAGTGTCCCCTGTGGGCAGGGACATCTGGAAGTGTCAGTGTGAATCCAGCCTTCACCAAGGGCTGAGAGTCAAATCCTGAAGTGGTGCTGAATCCAGCCCGCCCTCAGCAGCTGGGGTCCGTGCTCGCAGCACAGCTGGCCAGAGCCGTTCTAAGCCAAGCCAGAAGCACAAGTGAGAGCAGGTGAGCAAACCTCAGAGGGACTCCAGTGAGGAGATAAGGGAGGGCTTCTCTGGATCCACAGGAGCTGTAACTATTTAACTGTTCTGAAATTAATCCCTTTTCTTCTTCCTGTACTACTTCATGCTGTGCTGCTTTCTCTGAAGGCAAAGGTTAAATTCCTCGGTGCTGACTCAGAAAGGAAAGCTCTTCCCAGCTGCAGCCCACAACCCTGCCTTCCCTGGGAAATGGGTTCATTCATTAGGACAAGGCTTTCATTTCAAAAGCTCTCCTGTCACCTCCTAGGGGTAAAAAAGTGTGAAGCAGGAATGTCACATCGTGTGGTGACATGAACACAGTATCTTGGGCACTCACTGTGATTTGGGACAGCTGTGTGCCAGCTGAGGGAAAAGGGACAGCAGGACACTGGTGGATCCCCAGGCAGAGACAGGACATTGAGCAAGAAAGGACCAAGCAAGCCATAAATAAAAATGACCAAGAGGCTTCTACTGAATAGGACCAATTCCACTATATCCCATAGATTAGGAGAGTATTGGATAAGAAGTCTGGAGCAATCTTGGTGCATTTATAAAGATCATTGTTCTGGCAGAAGTGCAGCTCACTCAGTGTTGTCTGGTTTTATCCTTGTTTGCTATTTTTTTTGTTTTGTTTTGTTTTGTGTGAAGAACGTGAGATAGAGGAATAGGGAGGATGTCACATGAGAACTTGAGATGGCAGAACACAGTTACAGATGGGAAATGGCCCAGGCATGAGAATTTGTATCTGATAAAAGGAGTTACATATAATGGGGAAAACATACAGACACACATTCAAAGCTCACTTCCACGCTTGAGTCACCTCTCTGTCCTTCCCTCCTATTGTGAAATATTTAGAATATACTGCAAATATTTAAAGAAAAAAAAGCCCATGCAAACAGTTCAACCCCTGCACTTTTAAATTAACCAGTTCAGCAAAGCCAGGAGGGCAAAGGGCTGGTAATGACAAACCCAAGGAGCTGGGGTTAGACCTGTGACCATCCTAGGGAGTCATTCCTAGGAATATGAAGCAGCAGCTGTACTTTAGACTTGCACATCCCTCTCCTGCGTGATCCTGCTTCATTTATCCAACAGGAACAGGACTGTGCAAGTTTAGGCAGACCAAAGGCTTTGGGGCACTGGGGTGTGTTTGTGAGACCAATAATCTGCATCTCCATCCGTGTCGCGTGACCCAGGCTGCAGAAACTTCCTGCTTTTACAACCACCCGCTGCAGTTTAAACCTCCCCTTAAAAACAGGCTCAGCACAGGGTCTGAGTGCTCCGTTCTCCTTGCAGTGGGAGATGGTCAATATCCAAGCACAGGCATCGTGTAGGAAAGATAAAGAGCACCCAATCTGGAACTGTGGGAAAAGCTGCCTGAAAAACGGGCACAGTGCCCAGAGAATAAAGGCAAACATCTCCCGGCTGCTCCCTCACTTGGCCACTGCCTGCAAATACCATTCCCAACACCTGCAGGGACAAAGGGCTTCAGGCTGTCCATGCATGAAATTGAATGAGGGGTTAATTTAAAAATGCTGAAGAATTCTCTGTGTCTTTTTTTTCTGCACCTAAGTTCGTGTGTGTGTGTACAGCTCTCCTTAAAAAAATTATTTTACAGATGTGTTTAATGGGATACAGACAAGCAAATCTTACCTGGTCAGCAGTTTTCCTTCATGACCAAGCAGACATGGTACAAATTCACAGCTACTACTTAAATTGTCCAGTCAACTGGAAGGAAAAAAAAAACCCTCACATTGCCCATAGCACAGCTCTGCTGTCAAGGCAGATGCTGAATTTGGAATCAGAGTCTGACCTGAAGGGCTTGTCATACTGCTCTGCAGAGATATGGTCTAAAAACATTACTCAAAAAGGGAAGGGGAAAAAAAAAAAAAAAAAAAAGAAAGAGCATCTTAAAAGATGCTGTAGCCACCCTGAACTGAAAGCATCTAGGGAGTGGTTCAAAAATCCATGCAGGAAGTGGTAAAATGGATTCCATCAAGCCTGCAAAGGTGATGTCTGAGGCAGCAGCTGCAGAGGCTCCAGTGTTAGCCCTGGCTGTGGCAGCTGCAGGAGCACAGCATTGCTCTGTCTCTTAGTGCCCAAGACAGTTTTAAATTACCATGAATCCTACCATTATCTACAGTATCATTTTCTGTCAGAGCCCTTACAGGTGTTATTTGTTCCACTGATTTTTACAATGTAGAATGAACCTCAATTTGATGACATAATTTACCCATTTTTCCCCTAACAAAGCAGTGCTATGGAATGTGAGAGCTCTGCCACCAAGGAGGTGAGGCCCTACTAAACTGAAATCAGAGGCTTGGAACAGCATTTACTCTGGGACAGCTCATGGTTTCACTTAGGAAACATCATTAACTTGTCAGGTTTCAGGAATGGAGAGACATTTTAAATTCCAGGAGAATCTTAGTTTTTAATTCTCTATTAAAGTTGGTGTTTTTTGAACACAATGAAGGGTGTTGGCCAGACAAAGGCAAAGATTTTTGTGTAACAGCTTAGTCCATAGGATGTGGGGCCTCCTGGCTACTTAATGAGGTTTTTAAAAATTTATTTATTTTTAATTTGATGAGGGCTAAAACAAAACAGTTCCATTTGAAACAAGAAGGTTCACACACTGCCTTAACTTGAAATAACTCAAGGCCTAAATTACATAGTTCCAAATATTTTTGGTCACTATTTTTGTGCAACAAACCTGCATTTTCCAAACCACTGCTAAAATTGTGGGTTTCCACACCTGATGGGGCATACTATGCTGATACAGTCTTAGAGGATGAAATTACAGGATTAGATCTTAAGGAAAAGCAAAATTCTTCATCCTGGAAACACATGGATACAACTTGAACCGGACTTGCTCACTAAAAGCAGTGACAGAACAAGGGTTAATTGGCACAAAACAAAACAGGGGAAATTTAATCCTAACACAAGAAACCCCTTTTTTACTGTAAGGGTGAGTGACCCCTGGAAACACCTGCCCAAAGGGTGTGGAGATGTTACAAACCTCAGTGCTGGGCTCTGCTGGGACAGGTTCTGAGCGTGTGAGCTCCAGCAGCCTCTGCTCTTCTCCCATTTGCTAACACAGGGATGCTCCTACAGGAGATTATTCCACAATTTCCCAACTTTCACCAGCCCCACTTGCCCCCAAGCTCTACAGGTTCAGTGTTTGCTCAAGGTTGTGTTTAGCAGAGCTGGAACTACACCTAAACCCCAATCCTTAGCCTTTTGCTGAGACAGCTACAAATACTTAAAGGAGATGAAAGAACATGCTTTAAAACAGCCTTTGGACGCTACTTTTTTATTACAGAGCTTATAATTGCCATTAGAATGATGGAGGCACAGTCTTAAAAGAATAGGAAACGTGAGACAACATGTTCTGAGATGCAAAGAACTGTAACAGCCCTACATTCCAACCAGCATTCACTTCTCCATTCTTCATCCCTAAAACTGAATAACAATAGTTCTCCAGTTTAAAACATTTTGTTGGAAGTTCTAAGCAAAAAATAAGCATAGTTTTTAATAAATAAAAGTATTTTCTTGCTTCCATTGTGTTCTGGCAACTTCACTTTTTTCTTTTGTATAAAATTTCAAGTGTTTTAAACTCTTTTAAAAGTAAGTTTGGTAAGATTCAAAGAGTAACTTTTAAAGCCTGGAGCATATGTACTTTTTTATTAAATAGAGCACAGGTGTATAAATAGCTAGACACAGAAAACAATAAAATAGACAAAGGACTAATACAATATTGTTTGTAACTGAGTGTTTCCAAGTGATAGTTCAAATTTCTGAATCCAAACTGTCTCCAACAGAAGCAACCTATTTACATATTAAAACGTTTACATTTGGGAAAACACTGAGCTCCCACACGATTCCACTTGCGCTGTACATTCAAACGGAAAGGGATTTTGGTTCTTCAAAGCAAAGCACCTTTTGTAATATTTTAATCACAAGATAAACATCCCAGAAGTCATCACCTCACCCTTGGGGAGTGCTGGACACAGAACCTGCTTTCAAAAAATCTGAGTTTATCACAACCACCTTGCCCCCACCCCGCCTTGGGCTCAGTTATTTCCTCTCCCCAGAGTCTGATCCTCTGGCTGTCCCTACAAGCTGCTCCCACATCCCTCCCAGCCAGCAGCTGCTGTTCCTTACTCCCTGATAATCATCCTGCACCTCTTTAAGTATCCTGGTTTGGAGAAAGAGCCTTATTTTGCTGTACCTGGATCAAACACAGAGTTTCACAGAAAATTATAAAGCCTAGAAAAAACACCTGCGTTGGGAAAAAGTTGGAGGTAAAGCTGTAAACATTCAACCTACACAGCATTTGGACAACAAAAGGTTGAAGACAAAGTGCTCTAAAAATATATCTGGAAATTGTTGAACAAGTTCTTAATGCTGCTTTATTTACTAACCAGGAATTCAACCCTGAATTACCTCCCTGTCTCCTGCAGTGGGAGGGTGATGTGGCATTTCCAAGCCATCCACTCCCCAGCCAGCACTGAAACTCCCACCTGAAGGAGTGGCTGAGACCACCCACAGCACTGACAGAAATATGTAAATACCTCCCTTACACCTGCACAACCATGCCAGGAACACAGAGAAGGAGGGTGGATAAACAAGACAGCTGAAACCTTTGCATGATTGTGAAGCACTAAAATCCATCCTCAGATCAAACAGCTCTGGGTAACAATCTGCTTTGTAAGAACAGCTCTGCTGCTGCAAACTGAGAACAAAACCTCATGGAATGGCTGTGCAGTGAGAGATCTCAGCATGTAACAACACCACATATCACACACAGGTGTAATCTAGTTTATAAAAATACTCTATATTCATGTAGAGATATTAAGAAGCCAAATCCTGCTCCAGAACTATTTTGTTTCCTGAAGCAGCAGCACATGATACTGCTCCCCTCACTGCAATACAGGCACCCTGATTTCCTAACAACACATCCCCCAGCACAGCTCTTCTGCTCTCACACAACGGGATTTTTCTGGTGGTTCTCAGATAAAATGCAAGAGCTGTTTACTCAGGACTTTTTACATACACAATCTATGCCCTGACATCAGGCTTTGAGTTAAAAAGCAGAACATTGAAGAGAATCTCTTTGTCTTCACCAAACTGAGTATTTCTCCTCTACAAGCACAACTGGTACACGTTTACATCGTGGACTGCACTTTATAATGAAATTCAACATTATTGAACCCAACAATTCCTACCAACAACTGCCTCAGCAGGGGATGGGGAGAGCAAGGCTCAGTGAGTAACAAACAGGTAACCAGCTATTGCTGATGAGCATCTCTTTCTCACTGAGGATATTTTTGATATTAATGATGTCATGATCAAGAGCTGCATTTTGACATTGCAGTTCAACAACAAATGACAACTGTCTGAATTCATGATGCCTGGATCTGCACACAACAAGCAGAGGGGGTTTGAATCAACCAATGCTGGGCCATTCCTAGAATACAGACACTTCACAAGCAAAGCCTGAACTGTAAAGACTTCACAGGCAGTCTGTGACAAACTCCCCTGGTTCATTGGAGTAGTGCAAGCAGATCCTGGTGGTGAGCACTGCTCCTTCCTAAAGCTGGACACTTTGGCTAAAACCACCTCACACTGATATTGCATTCAGGTGTTGCAGGAGTTTTTGGCTTAGGAGAGGTTGGGAATGAGCAAACCTCCCAACCCAGACAACCTCCATGAAGGCAGACAGTCTCCGGGCAGGATGTGCAGAGCTCAGTGTGGGTATGGCCCCAAACCTCCCTGTCTGCTGCCACGCAGGAATCTGGATCCCGTGGAGATGATCTGAAGCCTGGAGTGTGAAAAGCTGGAACCAGATGTTGACAACAAGAAAAGGCATTTGAGAGGACCCATTTCTGGCAGAAGGCAGGCTGTGGGAGTGAGAGGGTCCTGAAGTAAGGCACATCTCTCTGCAAACAGAACCTTCAGGATTTTGCAGATGCAAAGCCACAATTTTTTAACACAGTACCAAACTCCACTATAAGAGCCTGGTATAAGGCTGGGAAATCAGTTTCTGCTTCCTTAGTTTCCTTAATTGTATTTTGACAATTTGCCAAAATAAATGCTATACTGCAAGCTCCATGGAATGGGAACACAGCCCTGTTTGTGAGCATCAACAGCCCTGCACCAGATATTTTTGGTAAGTCTAGATTAAAAACCACAAGAGACCCTGGAAAGTCACTGCAAAAACTACCTCTACACTGAAGAAGAAATGCATCCAGAAGACCTCCACAAGGATCAGGACATGCACAGACCTCACGACAGCTGTTTTGGTTGCCTTTTTTGCTTCAGGATATTTTTGTTTTGCCTTAGTGGGGTGGGAGAAGTAAGTCTTTCATAAGGCTGTGTCATCATCTTCCCCAAAGCCCCCCACCAGCAGTGAGTGCTTGTCTGGCTCACTGAGCACGATGCTGTTCACGGAGCGCTTGTCTGAGAGCAGGGAGTTGATGGAGGCTCTGCTGTAGGTGATGATTCGATCCATCAGGCTCAGCTTGGGGGAGCCAGCCCCGCTCTCATCCAGCCCCACGTGGACACTGATCTCCGACGGGCTCTTGTGCCTCAGCTGGCCACGGGCACGGAACTCCAGCTTCTCAGAACTCGGCTTCTGGTACCTAAGGAAGGAAAAACCAAAATCTATCAATACCTCTGAAGCTGAAATACACTGAAATATGAACGGATTATGCACAAGTCAGAGGCATTTATAATTTGGCCAACAAGATTTCTCACAAACACACAAAGGCCATTAAGGAAATTCCCATTCTGAACACTTCTGGTTTGTACATCTCTTCCCATTAGAAATTACATTTCTAAACACTGCTGGTCTGCTTAACACAGACTTGTGAACTGTTATTCAAAAGCCCTCACAGTCCCACATTTATTTTCTGCCACTCAAAGTAGAAGACCTGAGCTTCAAATCCACATTACAAACCACAAGACTGTTCCTACTCACATCTTTAAGAGCAAAGAAGAAAGCACAACAGAGACTGAGGAGGCAGCCATGGCTGCAGATCCCATCCAGGGCTGCAGAACCAAACCAATGGGCAGGAAGACACCTAGAAAATGACATCAGCAGTAAGTTCAGAGCAGGAACACTGCAGGAACACTATTAATATATGCATTATGCATATATTAATAAATACAATTTCACACAGACTGTCCAGTTACAATTGTTTTTTAATTTGTTAGTAAATGGGATTTAGTTTAAATGACCAATATTTAATACATAAGGATTTGTGGTTTATCTCAACTAGAACCTCAGTCTGAAACTCAGAGGTGGCATGTCCTGCCCACCCTGCAATAAAACTGCTTGCTCGCAGGATCAGCCTCTTTCAATAAACCTTTTATCTTGAAGCTGTTCTGATGTGCTGAGCACATCCATAGTGGCCATAGTGCAGCTCACTGATGCCTTGTGCAGGCTGGCCTAGAACAGAGCTAAAGAATAAAGCAGGGATTTATTCAAAGGCCTCAATGGATCCACGTTGGGCAGCACAAGAGCCCAGCCAGGGCTGCACCCAAGATGAACCAACATGGGCACAAAATGCATGACTGGTCAGAGGGTCTCTCACTTTTATAAGTTCTGCTCCATTTGCATATTGGAATTAATTGTCCAATTATAGCTTTAGGTTATGAAGTCTCATCCTGCTTGTTTTTCTCTCTTCAATTCACCACGGTTAATTTGTTAGCTGGAAATTTGTTAGCTGGGGACTGGTTGTCCTTGGTCCCCAGCTAGAGAAGGAATTGTTTTGTCTCCCTGCTCTGTGAAGAGAGCTTACCAACACTTAACATGAAGCTCAGAACTCCACACTAAAACAGCACAGAATCTGAAAAATATAAAAGCTAATACTTAAGGCATCATCACAGATATTCCACTGCAACGTCCCCAGGCAGAGAACTCTGCCCTTACTGACAGCCAGAAATAAAGACAATGGAAATTCTCCCACTCAACAGTAAATCACTGCAATCTTCTACTCACTGAGCCCAATCCAATTAGTGCAGGCAGCACTCACACACCTGCAGCTATGGGAACTCCAATGAGATTATAAATTAGAGCAAAGACAAAGTTGATCCGGATCCTCTTCACAGTTTTTCTGGACAAATCTATGCTTGCTACCACATCCATCAGGTCATCCTGCAAGTGAAAATGTTTATTGGAGCACTCAGAGAGACAGAAGGCACACAGGTGGTGTCTTCACAGTCCTGTGTTACAGCTCACTACAGAGCACTGGATGTAACAGGCTAATCACAGTGAGCCCTCTGGAGGCTGCTCTGCTCAGGCCAATCCATCACAATCCAAGTAATGTCCACAGCCCCTCCCAGGACAGCTCCAAACACTGACCACAGTCTGCCAGGGAGTAGCTGATGTGTAGGAAGAAGTGCCTGTGCACCCTGGAGGTGACATGGGAAGTTACCCAAATGTAACTGATGTTTGCCAAAGGACAGGTCACTTTGCTTCCTTTGCCACTCTCAAACTTTAATTACCCCAAAATGTGCATTACCCAGAAAACGTGGAAGTTTCCTTCATGGGATAATCACTGCCTGAACACAGTGAAGACAATCTCTGCTCCAGCTCTCCAGCTGATGGAGACTGGGCACCCCTGCATCACCCAAACCATCCTGGGCCTTCTGACCCCTCCTACCAGCTCCCTTTAAATCTGATTTCTTACCCTGATGAGAACCACATCAGCTGCCTCGATGGCCACATCCGTGCCCGTGCCAATGGCAATCCCCACGCTGGCCATGGCCAGGGCTGGGGAATCATTGATCCCATCTCCAACCATGGCCACACGCTTCCCCTCGTCCTGGAGCTGCTTCACTTTGGCCACTTTGTGCGAGGGGAGGACCTCTGCAAACACTTTGGTGATGCCAACCTGAACAGAGAGAGAGAGGACACAGCTTTTCCAGCAGCTGTCAAAGCTCCTGCCTGGAATGATGTGGCCAGGAAGAGTGAAACCCATTTTAACACTCATGAGCTAAAGAGCAAACCCAGCCGGCGATATGAAAACAGCTCTGAATTTGAAGCTGATGTTACTTCAAAACATTCAACAACTTCTTGATTCTTTATTCCAATTTTTTTAAAACTACCATCTTTCACAGCAGAGTAGCCACCAGCAATACGAACATGCCACACCACCCTTCCTGCTGAAACCAGCCCCAGCCCCAGGCCACCAGCCCACCTGGGAGGCGATGGACCGGGCTGTTTTGCTGTTGTCACCAGTCATGAGGACAACTTCTAACCCCATGCTCTTCAAAGTGTACACTGCCAGCTCAGCCTCTGGCTTCACAGTATCTGCAATAGCTATCAAGCCACAGAGCACTCCTGGAAACAGAAAGAAAGTGTTTGTAATGAAGATCTTTTTCAATTTAGAAAAACTAACTTCCCCCAGTAAGTTCGGTTCCAGAACCAGTTCATACTGACAGTAAAAGGTGGGATGATAAGAGGTATTAAGGCAGCAAGACAGAACATGGACAGTCCAACCACAATAAAATAAAAATTCCTTTTTTCTCTCCTTTTTCCCCTTTTGCTTTCTTTGAAGTCCTTGCACTGTATTATTATGCCCAACTGTCCTGTCAGCTGAGAAGTGCAGGAAGAGCCTTTCCCACAAGAAAGTGCTGTAAAACTGATTAATTATCTCTTTTCATCCCATTACTCTGCTTCAGCTGTAGCTGCTATGACATCACTACTTATTCATCTCTATTTATGTGACGTTTCATGTGATATTTAGTGGCAATCAAACTGAATACAGCAGCAGCCCTGAGCTCACCATCCACAGCTGCCAGGACAGCCGTGCGGCCTCTCCGCTCATGTTCCATCATGGCTTTGTCCACCTCATTTCTCACCACCAGGCCATTCCTTGTCATCCATTCCCTGTTCCCGATGAGAACTGAGTATTTCTGAGAGGTCACAGTAGCTGAAGGAAGAAAACACAATGTGGATAACCAGGGAGCCTCCCTGCAGCTCATCCCAGCCAGGCTCTCCAGTATGCACTGGAACAGCACTGCAGAAATAAAGAATTCCTCAACACTTTCTGCCCTGCCATCTCTTCATGTGACCTTCACAAGAGAGACACCAACATTTCTTCAGTCCTGGGGAGTCACCCCATGTCAGAGGACCAAAAACCACAAGTCAAAGGACAGTAAAGGACCAAGACACCTTTTCAGTGCTTCTGATTTCTACGAACGGCCCAATGCACTTGAAAGACCTAACAGCGAGCTGCTCTTGAGTGAAAACTAACCAGTTATGCAAATACACATAATTTTGGCTAGCAAATAGTAACTTGGCATGAAGCACAGTAAAGTCAGAGAGAGCTGACAGACAACTCCTGTCTGATTTTCCAGTCCCATATTTAACATGCAACTTGAAATTGTA
Organism: Pyrgilauda ruficollis; assembly: GCF_017590135.1. Lineage (NCBI taxonomy): Eukaryota > Metazoa > Chordata > Aves > Passeriformes > Passeridae > Pyrgilauda > Pyrgilauda ruficollis. Next base: position 2,470,250 of record NW_024528488.1, on the reverse strand, counting down.
TTTAACTTAAATGTTCTGAGCGATGTGTGAGCATGAAATAAACTAATGAGCAACTATTTAATGTGTGGGCACACATTAAATACACATTAAATACACTTCCATCTCCAAGGTGGAATTAAGTGACCTCATTCCTAAGGATCCTAAAGACACAGAAGCAAAAATTGTCCATTTTATTCTCAAGCCCAGAATTAACTTACTTGGCAGTTCAGCATCAATGATCAAAGCAGGCTGCACTGATTCGTCTGCATTCTCCTCAATTTTCACAAGTGTCACATTTTTAACATTGTTTTCTTCAACCATTCTGTTTTTCCTGTAGAGCAATGCTTCAATATTGGTGACTTTGCAACTAATGCCACAGCCAGGAACTACCTGAAAATCTGTACATGTCCCAAGAGTTTCTGAGTTCAGCTCCTAGAAAAAGAGGATGGAAACTGATGAAATTTTAAAATATATAAAAGCACAATGCAATTATAAAGCCCACAAAATTGAAGTGCAGTTGAACAAAGAGGAGGGGTGCAATAATCATCAAAATCTAGATCTGAATGGTGCCTCTAATATGGTTATGTGGCTCCTCAATTAAACACAGCAACTACTCAATTTGCATGAACAATCTTGTGGCATGGAGGATGTCCTGCCAGAGGTTCTTGCACAGGGAGAGCAGGCTGTGTGTGGGAGCCCCTCACCTTCTTGCAGTACTTTGTGATGGCTGCTCCCAGGGGGTGCTCGCTGCTGCTCTCCGCTGTCCCCACGATCGCCAGCATTTTGTGACGAGGGAGGAGGTTCCCCTCCACCAGGAACTTCACCTGCATCACCTCTGGAGTGCCGTGGGTGATGGTCCCTGTTTTGTCAAACACCACCACCTTCACCTGCAGGAAAGCAGAAAGATTTCACTCAATGAACTGAGCATGGAGGTGCAGATTCCTTGGAAAAGCACCCACTAACTCCAAACACGGAGCCACGACCCAACACGGAACACCCCGGGCTGGACAGGTCCCACCAGGACATTCCATCATCTTCTCCAAAGAGAACACACCATCACCCCCAGGCTGGGCAGCCTCGGGCAGCCCAGTGCTCACCTTGTGTGCCATCTCCAGGGGCTCCCCGCCCTTGATGAGGATGCCGTTCTGGGCGCCCACGCCGGTGCCCACCATGACGGCGGTGGGGGTGGCCAGGCCCAGGGAGCAGGGACAGGCGATGCACAGCACCGTGATGGAGGCCTGGAAGGCGAAGCGGATGATCACCTCTGCTGCTGAAATGCTCTTGTTGTAGCCCTGGGCACGGAGGGAACTCGGTCAGAGAAGAAATCAAACAATAGGAACAACACGTTTGGCTACACGTCTTGGAGGTTGGAAACATCTGCTAATGTATCTGCGGGGTATTAATACTCAGCAAAGTATACAAAACCTAAGATGAATGATTAAATTAATGATTAATTAACCAACTTGTTCTATATGCAGTTCTATACTGCATCTACCCAGTGATAGCTGCAGCTACTCACTGGAGCTGGGGGTGCTCAGTCTGGAGAAAAGGAGACTCAGGGGTGCCCTCCTCACTCTGCACAGCTCCTGAAAGGTGCCTGTGCTCAGCTGGGGCTGGGCTCTTTCTGCAGCAGCACTGACACAACCAGAGCACACAGCCTCCAGCTGTGCCAAGGGAAATATGGGCTGGATATTAGGAAGAAGGTTTTTACAGAAAGGGTGATAAAGTTCTGGAATGGCTGCCCGGGGAGGTGGTGGAGTCCCCATCCCTGGGTGTGTTTAACAAAGCCTGGATGTGGCACTGGGGGCCAGGGTTCAGCTGAGGTGCTGGGGCTGGGCTGGACTCGATGGTCTCAAAGGTCTTTTCCAACCCAGTGATTCTGTGAATTCTGTGAATTACCCTCAAATGTTTTATTTATAGGATATTTCCCTAAACAAGACACCACATGCTACAACTCTTTAATGATGCACTGTAATAAAAGATACTCTATCAAAGATCTATATAGTAAGGAGCAAAAAAAGCAGATCTGAAGATGGCTTTCCTGGAAACTGAGAAATTCTAATCAGAAATAGTTTTGAAACAAGAAACCCTGTGATCTAAGCAACACTTAAGTCCAAGTTGGAATCCTGACCCTCCTCTGGAATTTGTAATGAAGAGGAATTCCACTGACTGCCAAGATGAATTTACAGAGCCGCATACATAATTGGAGCTTGTGACAGGAGGGACTTCTTCCCACAGAGGAGGGATGGATGGTGGGAAATTTTCAATGTTTAGTATTTCTTTTAATTAACTTTTTTAAAAAATCTTAGCTTACAAGAGTTGATTAATTACTGTGGATTCTCCTCAAGTATAAATGCAGGAATTATACAATATAAAAAAATACATAATGTAAAAAATGTAATAACAAAAGCAGTAATAGTCAGCAACTGCCTGCAAGGATAATCCAGAAAGGGAACCACTGCAGTCTAATAGAATTGTAAGGCTGTTTATTAAATATTTCAGAAGGTGTTTAAAGAGATTTACTTACCAGAAAGTATTTTTCCACTATTTCAAAATCCACAAACCCAATTATAATCCAGGCAAAAAGGGTAACCACAGAGACAGCCACAATAAAAGGAACGAAGTAGCCACTAAGTTTGTCTGCAAATTGCTGGATGGGAGCCTGGGAAGGAGAAACAGCACTCAGCACCATCATTTGTGTCTGAAGGCACAGAAGAGAAGAATCACAGCTGCTGCTTGCAGCACACTTGGCTTGCCACACTTCGTAATTACAGATTTACTTAATAAGAGGATGAGACTTGGCTCAGTAGACAGGATCAGAGCCCTTATTCAGCAAGATCCTTCATTATGCAGCTGCAATTCAAATCCAAGCAGTCTCAGCCACCCCTGCAGTGATTTGGTGTGCTGGTGCCTGCATGAGACAGCAAACCTCAGGTGTTAAATGGGGTGATACTCTACCTTAGAGGTCTGGGCCTCCTCCACCAGTTTAACAATCTGGGACAGAGTGGTGTCAGCTCCCACATGCGTGGCCGAGATGAGAAGGGACCCGTTCTGATTGATGGAGCCTGCAATGACTGTGTTGCCAGGCTTCTTGGTCACAGGCATGGCCTCACCTGAGAAAAGGGCAGCAACAGACACAGCACTGCTCAAAAAGGCACCTTTGGGACAGCTGCCAACTCCTAACACTGGGGAGGCCATCAGCTTCAACCTCCCCTCTGGAGATTTGTTTAAAGGAAAAGAGTTTTGCACTGGAAAAAGCAAATGCTGACCTGTGATGAGAGACTCGTCCACCATGGAGTGTCCCTCAATGACACGGCCATCCACTGGGAATTTGCCTCCTGGCACCACTTTGACAATGTCCCCTCGCTGAACCAGCTCCACGTCCACTTGCTCCTCACTGCAATGGTGCCAAGGTTTTATAAGAGACTAGAATTGCAGTGACCCAAGCAAAGGAGCTGGCACTGCACACTAAGCACAACCCCACTGGCTGGCATTAGTGCATACAGAAATGATCACAAGAAAGTCATAGTGCTCTTTGAAATGGCCTATTTTATCATAATTTTATTTACTTTCCAATTAAGAAAATCCACTAATTGTCTTATCACAGAAAAAAAAAAGCAATAAACCAATAAACCAAAGCAGAGCAGTGTTAATTCTGCATTTTAATATTCTTATTTGCCAGCAAATCTGAAGTTATTGGTGTCATAGTTCTATAGAATAGTAAAATTTGTCTGTGAATTAAGCATAATCTGAAGTTATTTGTTTCATAGTTCTATGGAATAGTAAAATTTGTCTGTGAATTAAGCATATTAACAACAAAAAAGGAACAACAGAAAAAGCAAATGATAAAGCAAGATACCTTAAAAGAACGTTATCAGGGCCCAAGGTAACAATAGTAGCTTCAGTAGCTTGTAATGAAATTAGTCTTGCCAGTGCTTCTGAGGTTTTACCCTAGAATAATAATTTTCATATTTTTCTGACTATACTATTAAAAAAAAGCTGGGTAAATGACAACAGTGTACGTTGCAATTTACCCTTTTAAGAAAACATTTTTTGCAAACAGTCTGATATTAAGTCCAACTTTTATTAGTTCAGTTATTAAAGATGATTTCACAACACAGAAGGTTACAAGAGCCCAGCGGAGCCGCTGCCTGGGATGTTTTCACGAGGTGTGAAGTGGCTCTCAGTGCCCTGGTTTCTGCTTCGCTCACCTTTGCCACGTGCTCCAGCCAGCGGCCCAGCGAGATGAACACGAACAGCATCGGCGGCGTGTCGAAGAACGTCACAGGGTTCACTCTGGCCCTCTCAGCCATTGCCACCAGGAGGATGATGAAGGAGTAGAGGAAGGCAATGGACGTTGCCAGCACCACGAGCACGTCCATGTTGGCTGTGTTGTGCCTCAGTGCTCGGGAGGCCTGGATGTAGAAGTGCCACCCCCCGAACACCTGCAATGGCATTTCACACGGCTCTAGCACACAGCAGCAGCTTCTCCTGTTTATTTGTGGTATTTGCCCCTTTCCCTGAACAAAATCCCTGCTCTAGCAGGGGCTGTGGTCTTCCCACAGCACTCTCAGGTATTCTCAGGTCCTCCCAGTGGGATTCAGGACCTGCCTCAGGTGCACAGCTGTTGGAGCTCTGCATGCTGAGAATTTTAAACTTTCTATGCTGAAGGGCACAGACACACAAGAATATTCTGTATTCGACCTGAGGCCTTGGAGAAGGCTTCCAAAATTGATTCATAGCACTGGGACTACAGGTGTGTAGTTTGATTAGAAATGTGCAATATCACAGGGCAGAAAACTTTAAGGTTTTGGAATTTAGCAATATATATGGGGCAAGATGGAGATTCTAGGGCAGTGGCTGGTTGTTCTTCACCTTCTTCTCCATGGGTTTGGGTGGTTTTGTGTAACTGGACAGAAAATTCCACATTGCAGACTTCAGGTGATTAGTTATTGGGTTAAACGTGAAAATAATTTTAGGTGTTAATTGGATAATTTAGCCTTAAAAGACCTTGTAATGGAAGACTGTTAGCCATTTTTACAAGTGCCTTGTTAGTGAAGAACTGCAGAACTCACTGCTGTGAGACTGTAAGATAGATAAGAAATAAACACCTGAGTCTGAACGTGAACTACCATCTCGAGTGCCTTGACAGAGGTAGAAGAAAGAAGCCAGGAACCAGCACACAGCAGCTCTCCACAGCCTGCCCTGCCCTGGAGTCCCCAGCACCCATTATTTTGGCAACAGCAGAAGCACATAAGAACATCAGAAGCATTTTGCATCAGCACAATTGCATTCACTTTTCAAACTTAATTCCTTCATCGCCTTCTAATTTGAGCATTTAAGCCCAACAAAGCAGGAGCTGGCACTCACCTGTACAGGGACACAGAGTAAAAATGACAGGAAGTTCATGACAGACAATCCTGGTAGGAGCTGGTATTCCAGGACCATGGAGGAGTGCAGGGCCTCCATCTCCGCACTGCTCACGTTGTGATGCGCGTGAGCGTGCGAGAGCTGGCTGTCCATCACCATCATGTAAATCATCAGCCCCATCACAGGGATACAGAAAACCAGGCTCACCACAAAAGACCTTTTCCACCTCAGATTTAAAAAGAGAGAAAAAAAAAAAAAAAAAGGAAAAACCCACTTGTATTGCAGTCAAGTGCTGGAGAATATTTTAAGTAGCAAGTCTCCACAGTCACAGAAAAAAATCATAGATTGATGGTTGAGTAACAAAGAAGAATCATGTTTATGGACTCTTAGTATGTTCAGGAATACTTACTGCCTGATTTCCTGCTTGTGATCCAGATGACTGGCAGATCTATCCTTTTTGACTAAGGAAGTAGTAAAACCTAAATCCTAAGGGAAAAAAAGCACAATAAAAAAAGAGAACAGTCGGTTCTAAAATGCACTTTGTGCTCAGTTACTGCCAAATTACTGATGGTGCCAGTCTTATCTTTGATTAACTTTATTAACATTTCTGGTATAAAATGTTATTACTGTTTAGTTCCTGTTGTCTGTTACTATTGTTTAGTTACTTTTCAAGAAGAGAAAAGCAATCTGATGTAGAAATTAACCTTTGTGGAACAAAATACTTTTCTAAAATGTGGCTTCCAAAATGGTTGTTCTTAAAGCACAGAAATTGAGAAACTGAAGGAGAACGCTGAGAAACTTATTTCACATCTCACCTGCAACAGTACCTTATTTTTAAATAAATGTTCTTGATTTTCCTACAACCCTATAGCTGGTATCTCCAAGTCTACCATGACCTGGTTTTCACAGTATTTATTTTCAAAAACATAGGCAAACTTGTAAGAGAGCATTTTTAAGCTAGAACACACAAATTAGCTGCTGAAACCTGCACTAAGATGACAGAAGATGGAAGGAGAGAGATCTATTTTTTTGCTTTAACAGCCTTTCCTTCTATTTCTGGGGTGTGTAACTCTTCCAAGGACACTGGATATTTTAGGAGACTTGGTGCCTACATGAAACTCACCTTTATCACTTGTATGACATCTCGAGGACCAATGGCCTCTGGGTCATATTTGATGTGGGCTTTGTTGGTTGCAAGAGCTACGGAGCAGTACAAGACACCATTGGTCTTCATGAGGGTGGATTCTATCTTGTGCACACAGGAGGCACAGGTCATCCCTCTCACCTGGAAAAGAAAGGTTCCTTCCTGTTGGCAAAGCACAGGTTACCTGGCAAATGCACCTTAACAAGTAAGAAAAGTGCTTGTGACTATGCTGCATTATTTATTGCTTTGATCTGGGGTGTGAGCACCGCAGAATCAAAAAATAGTTTGGGCTGGAAGGGACCTTAAAGACCATCCAGCTCCAACCCCTGCCTTGGGCAGGGATGCCTCCCACAGGATAATGTTGCTCAGGGTTCCCTCCAACCCTTTTAGAGGAAGCACAGCACAGGAACAAAGTTATTAAGCCCTGCTAAAGCTCTGTGGGATGTTCAGTCTCAGAGCTGGAGGACACTGAGCTACACTCAGCTTCAAAAAGTTAAAAAAAAAAAAAAAAAAGGAAATTCTAGCAACAGGAAGAAACAGAAAAATACAGGAATATTTTTCTGCATTTTCACTCTAGTAGTAGTAAGCCAGCACAGTTTGCAGGACAGATACAATCTGTGATGCACACCTGATGTACCATTATATTTAATTTTTTATAAATTAACCTCTATTACACTACTAATCTCTAGTCAGTGGGCACTAACACAGGCACATCCAACAGCTAAAAGCAATAAAAGCTGAAGGTGGCTGGGTTTAATGATCAGCTTACAACAAGTTCCAGAATGCCATCTCCTTCCCCACAGCTTTCCATCACGGTGGCTCCGAAGCCCAGCTCCCGGATGAGCTCTGCAATGGCTGCAGGGTGAATGACAGCAGGGTTGTACCTCACTTCTGCCTTCCCTGCCATCAGGGCAACAAGGATCGAGTGGATTCCTAGGAAATAAAGTGCGTGAGTGGCAGATCGGGCTTAGGAAACATCCTGCATTTATTGTAACATGAGGGCACAACACAATTGATTGAAACTGGGAAAGCTTCCGTGTCGTACATAAAGAGAAACATCTCGTGTTTGGAAGCTACACCAGCACCTCAGTGCAAGTGTGACAGATGAAAGCATCGCCCCACATGAGCAGCATGCCTTTAACAGTCTAATTACAAACATTCTGTCCATGCTACACAATAAAATATCTATTTTTCCTTAAAAGAAGTTCTTCTGAACCACAGTGCTCCATATTCCTCTGATCTGCATTTACCATTTCTGGAAGCCTTTTTTAAGAAGACCCTGTATGAGAAAGGGCAGATCTAACAGTGCAATCCTACTGGGCACTGAGAGGATTTAGATCCATCCATTTTCTAGGATGAAAAAAATTAAAATCCAGGCTGACTTGAAACCCATCCATCTTCATTATGATAATTAAACACAGTCTGCATTAATGACTCTGTTACATCACAGTCACGCAGCCATTTATTCCTGCAAATATAATCACAGACACCAGTGCCCTGACTCGCAGAGCTAAAATTAACCTGTGTCCCTTTAATCCACTCACACTGTCCCTTCTCACAGCTCCCTAAAGCTCACATCTGCTTGTGCCTTTCAGCTGCACACCTGGGAACCTCCCTCCAGGAGGAAAGATCTGTTCTTCCTTCAAAAGGATTCCCTGTTTAATCCAAATATTCTCTGGAGCTGCTGCTTTTGCAACAGCAGAGTCTGGGCAACACGTCCACAATGCAGCAAGGATGTCCCTGCTCCCACCCTATGGGCCAGAGGTGAGGAGGAACACCTGTCCTGACAACCCATCCCTTAAAAACACTGCAAAAGCCAGAAGGATTCTCCAAACAAATGCTTGGAAATGTAACAGACTATGCTGACAGACATCTCACCGTCCTCCCTTCTCAGATTCCTCTCGATGTTGGCCACGCACGAGGCACACGTCATTCCTGTGACCTGCACGTAGCACTTGGAGATGGTCTTGCTCTCCTGCCTGCCCAGCTGGGCTGGTGGCACCTTGGAGGGTGGCTCAGGCTTGTGAGAGTCCAGCTGTGCTTCAGGGCAGGGCTGAGCTTTGGCCACAGGGAGCTCTGCCTTTGCTGCAAAGGAGACAGCAGTTTGTGACAGTGTGAACAGCCAGAGCAGGGAGGGATGAGCTGCTGAGACACTGCTGTTCACTGGGACTGAAAATGGAAACTGATTGCACACACCTTGTCAGTCTGACCCACCCACTCCTCTGGAGTTCAGAGTCAGCAAAAGAAAACAAGACAAAGGTGGGCCACTGATCAACTTACTGGTTTGTTACTACTTTGCTCATCTGTTACTACTTTCCTCATTGTCTTTGTTCTGTTGCACACCCTTTGTCCTCTCCTGTAGCTGGAAGCAAAACCTCTGAGTTGCAACCTTAGTTTCACACACAGTTTCACTGACTTCACCTGGAGCACAAAGCTGAACTTGTAAGCAAGTGCATGTTTCATAAGCAAAACCAATGTTTTTAACCTTAGAGAGGGGCTCTGGAACTACAGGCTCCTTACAGCAATTCAGGGGATGCTCTGTTTGCAGGAACAGGGTGAAAAGGATTAAATGTGAGCACCCAACCACTTCTGCAGCTATTGACATAAAAGAGCATTTATCTGACATATTTCTATTTCTAGACACCTCAAACATTTGAATCAATCTGATGTATTAAAGGATGTGTACATTATCTTTAATGATCTCATCTGCAGTGAAGATATAAAGCTTCTCTTGGCAAGCACAAAGTGTATGTCAGCTGCTAAATTTCATCTTGGGTTGTACCAAATCTAAACATAACTGCATAATCCTTATAAATTTAAGTTTCACATATAATTACCTGGAAAGGATGCATCAAATCCCATATCCTCTATTGAGGACCTCAAGTCTTCTGGGCTTGTTTGCAGTGGGTCATATTCTATAGTTCCAGTTCCATTTGGGAGAGAGACAAGAACAGATTTCACACCTGCCTTCTGGGACAGCACTCCCTCGATGGACTGCACACAGGAGTTGCAAGTCATGCCCTCAATATTGATCACAACAACTTGAGTGAGGGGCTGGCTGGGATCCTTGGAAGCAGGGTGAGATTTCAGTGGAGATGCCAGTGTGGGGAAAAGTGCCAGGTTCTCATGCTCCTCAGGAAGGCTGACTCTGAACCTCTCTGGAGACACATTCTCCACAGCTTTCCTCAGCTTCTCTATGCTAATTAAGCTTGGGTTGTAGTTTATAGCAGCAGATTTGTTCTCTAAAGAAACCACAACGCTCGCCACCGCCGGCAGCGCCGACACGGCGCTCTGGATGTTGAGGACACAGGAATTGCAGTGCATCCCCTCAACTCTGAACACAACTGTCTTTGTGCCAGTCCCACTGGGGTTTTCTCTCTGTGATGCCTCAGAGCTCTTGGGCTGAGCATTCCTCAGCCTCTCCAGGTCAATCCCACTGAGCTTCAGGGGTCTAGGCTGCTTTTTGAAGGCTGCTGTGAAACCCGCTGCTTCAATTTGCTGTTTTATTTCTTCTGCTGTGATTAGAGGAGGCTGGTAGACAACAACAGCTTCCTTATTGTCCAGGGACACTGGAAATTAATCAATAAAATAAGTGTGTGTCACTGCCCTACGCATAATAACCACATCACAGGATCTTGTCAAAGCTTTTCAGCAACACTTTAAATGGCCAGAAATGTAACTGCAACAGAAAGGAGATTTCATTGATTTCATTGGTCAAACAACTTAGTTCTTTAACCAGTTTTTGTAGAATACTACAACAATTTTCAACTCCTCCTCAAATTTTTCCTCTTTCCTCAGGATTTTCATAAATGGCATCACTACTTCTTACTGAATTTATCCTTGTTTTGGGGTCTGTGGCAATACACTTATCCCAAAGCTAACTATATCAGTAAGCTGGTATTGCCTTTTAGGTCTTTAATTGGACAGAAAATATGAACTATTATTAATTATAATTTTAAAAAGGCATCTGTTATTAGAGATTTCTATAACTGGTAATAAAAATTATCGAACACAACTCCTCCAGGTTGCCTACCAAATGCAAAACAACCACTGAACACCATCACCCATGTAAGAGCCAGATCCTTCTCACAATGTAGGCTCCTTTCTTCATTTCTAGTCCACACTAAAAGCATAATTAAATACCCAGTCCCACAAAGAGTCACTGTCACACTCAGCTATCTCATCTCAAACCCGCAATGCCATCAGAGGACAAACAGCACGGCCAACCTCAATTTACATAAAAACTCACTAAGGTTGTACCTCTCATCTGTTGAACTCCTTGCAATTTGCCAGCTTCAATTTCCATAAAAACACACTAAGGTTTTACCTCTAATCCTCTGAACTCCCTGCAGTTTGCCAAGCTTCCCCTCGATGGTGCTGGTGCAGGAGTGACAGGTCATGCCATCGACCTTCAGGCGCAGCACAGCGCTGCTTGCCTGGGACCAGCTGGAATCTTCCCACGTTCCAGGTGTCACCTCTGGCAGAGAGATGCTCAAATCTGCTCCTGGCACCATCTGGGTAATGTGCCTGCCATTGGTGATGGAAGGGATGAACGTCACCACTGCAGTTCTTTGGTCAGAGGACACTTTCACATCCACAATCCCTTTGTTGCTCAGCAGCGTGGCACAGATCTGCCTGGGCGTTAGGGCTGACTGGGCAGGCAGGGTGAGGAAAATTGTGTCAGGTAGAACAGGTTGTGGGGTTGAATCAGCCAGGGTAGCATCAAATCCCATGTCACAGATGGCTTCCTGCAGAGTCACTGGGGTTTGCAGCTTGGAGTCGTAGATGACGACGGCATTCTTGTCCTCCAGAGAGACCTCGAGGGGATAAACAAAGCAACTGAGCCAACTGCACCACAGAGCTGCGAGCTGACACTGCACCAGACTGGAAACTGCTTTGACTTGCAAAGATTAGCAATACTCCTCCAGTACAACTTTCACTATTCACCTCAAAGAGCAAAGGCACACTGAGTGACTCCTGCTCTCCTCTGCGACCACAGGGCTGGAGAGAACAGATCCCAGCTCTAGCATCCAGAGTCTGTCTGGTGGAGAGAACAGATCCCAGCCCCACTCCCAGCTCCAGCACCCAGAGTCTGTCTGGTGGAGAGAACAGATCCCAGCCCCAGCATCCTTTACCAGTCTGTCTGGTGGAGAGAACAGATCCCAGCCCCAGCATCCTTTACCAGTCTGTCTGGTGGAGAGAACAGATCCCAGCCCCACTCCCAGCCCCAGCATCCTTCACCAGTCTGTCTGGTGGAGAGAACAGATGCCAGCCCCATTCCCAGCCCCAGCATCCTTTACCAATCTGTCTGGCCACTTCGACTTGCAACACCCAGACAGCACCAACACTAATGAAACTTCCAGAGCCAAATTCACTTCAATTAGGATGATTAACCCAATTCAATCCCTGGAGCAAAACAGCCCACAGAAGAAATTCGAATCAGTTAGCAGAAGTTCTAATGCAGTTAGGAGTAACTGCCCCCAGGCTACAAGGAGGGAAGAAAAAACACTCTCTGAAAAAACCCACAGCTTTAAGCAGCAGTGAAAGGAGCCCAGCATTTCCAGGCAATGGAGGCACAGGCTGGTAACCTGCTGTGAGCAAAAACCTGCATTAGACTTCACCAAAACTCACTTTAGACACCTGATATGTGACAAACATTAAAGAAGCTGGATTTCCTCTCTTTGTACATTTTGGTGATCCAGAGACATGCTCATTTGGTAATAACCTTTCCCATCTGATGATACACATAGCCTCAATTTAATTTGCTCCCAACAGATGATATATCAAACACAATAACTGCAGTTTCCAAAAAGAAAAAGCAATGCCTGCCGGAGGCCCAACACATTACCAATTCAATTCTATCTTTCCTCTGGGCAAAGGTACAACCTAAAGACCACAGCCATGATTAAATTATATCAGTTAAATCATTTTAAGAACCACCTTTCCTCATTTCTGTCCCAATTATGGGCCTTAGCAGAATTAGCAACATGGACATTTAAGGGTTTAATTGCAGAATAACCTAAAAGCAGCTGTTTGTCTGTATTAGTCATCTTACATTCATGTCCCTTGCTGACCTAATTCATAATCACTACACAAATCCCTGTTTTATATTCCCAGAGAATTTTCTGAATCAACTGATCTGCCTAGACTGAAGCTCTGATGCTGTAAAAAGGATAATTACTAAATATAACCTCTTAAAGTTTCTTAAGAGTCCTGCTCTACTCAGACTAAGGTTTTGCAATGTATCTTTTGAAACAGCATTCAGCTTTAGGATAAGATATTTACCTAAAAACCTAAACACAAAAACTTTAATACTGTCCTTTTAAAAACCTACTTCGTTCCTTTTGTAAGAGACACTGACAATGCACCTTGTACAAATCTCCTTATCCTATCCAAAGTCCCCTGTGTATTCTCAGAAATCACCTGAGAAAACACAAGGCTGACAAAATGACATCTTTTGCTAGAATAAGGAGAAAGAGAAGATTCTGAAATCAGATTGTTTGGGGGTATAATTTTCCAGGCTGCTTTTAGCCTTATCTGGGTTCATGCTTGCAGACACCCAGTGATTTATCTGGCCATGCACAGGGGGCTGTTCAGAGCTGTCACAGCACAAACTCACATTAAAGCTCCTCTGCAGCTGAAGGAAGATGAAAAATTATCCGTCTTCTAAATTTTGCTGCTTTTTACCAAAATTTCTGTACACAAACACCTATTTCAGGCCACAGGGAATTGCTCTGAACTGTGCAGCACCTACTCTGCAGGGGAAGTACACAGCAATGGGTCCTGCAAAACCAGCTCCAGACAATGATCACACAAACCCAAATTAAAAATGTGCCCAGTTCTGTGTGCCCTAAGACGTCCCCATAAAACAGGTGTTAACTGTTGATAAAACCAGGAAGATATTATTTTCTTTGGAGTAAAGTCAACTACTACAGAATGTAAGAGGATGTTTTCAGAACACAGATACTAAATAAATAAACTACTCAATTTTCTCTGGTTAGAACTGTTCTTTCTACCACAGGCTGGGTTACAAAATTCATAGGAGTCTGCCAGCTTTTTAATTACTTCCATTATTAAAACTACTGTAAAATTAAGTATTCTGCAAGGATGATCAGCTCACCCTGGAACATTCTACAGTCCAATATTTTGCCCACGACAGAAGAAAGATTAACAATGTTGCTATCTCCTCTGAGCTAAGAAAAAAGTTAAAACTAAGTCAGGCAAAGAAAGCCTGAATTAGGACAAACCCCGTTCTTGCCTTTTTTTCTTCCCCCATTACTTCACAATACTGAGTTAATTGTAAAGCAGACAATCAAGTAAGAGCAACAATGACTTAACTCCCTCTGCAGTGAAGCCAGCACCTGTTTTTCTTTTATTTACCGGAAATACACCAATGCACCTCCAACATCAGAATAAACTCTCCCTATGTTATTTTCCTCTCTCAGAGCACAATTTCTCATGGTTTCTCATCCAAACCTTTGCCAGAAGCAGTGCTGGAGTCACTTACTTTAATGCTGTGGATGCCATTCATGCTGCCAAGGTGCTGCTCGATGCTCTGCACGCAGGAGCTGCAGGTCATCCCCTGCACGCCGATGGCCACGCGCTTCGCCTCCATGGTGAGTTCTACTCAGGTCTGCTCATTGCTGCTGCCCAAAACCAACCAGGACATTAGCTCCTAAAGAATTTCACAGATTGAAATAATACAGGGATGCAGTGCAAGGAGTCCCCGTGCCAGGGGTTGGGATGAGAGGAGCTTCCAGGTCCCTTCCAACCTAAACGATTCTGGGATTCTAGGGCTTAACAGAGGAATTCCTTCACCACTTGGAACTCTGGTAGATGTCAGAACCTGAGCAGGTATCAACAGAATGGAAAACTCCACATATTTATTCCCATGAATTCTCAAAACAGGAAAGAGTTCAGATACCTATTATTCAATTTGGGTTGCACAGGAGATCATTTAATTACATGCTGCAAGCTGTGGCTCACTGGTGTGAGATATTAAATTATAGAGGGAAGCAGGAGAGAGAGAGAGGGACAGCAGCTCCTGGAATGCCGAAACAAGGAGATGGCACATCAACTGGTAACTCTGCTTTTCCACATCTCTCTCTCATATATTGCCCTCTGTTTGCAAAAACAAGTGACACTGAAGTTAGCCCAGGCAGCAAATCAAGCTGTTTGCCACACCTCATTTAGAAAGGTCCCATTTCTGCTTCTCTGAAGAGTTTAATTACTATTTTTGCTCATAAAAAGAAGTCCAGGAAAAAAAATTACTGAACCTAAATGAAATTTGTAGAAATAACAGTTAATGGAAAGGACTTCTTTTGCCCAATGCATAAACTGTTCAGTGACTGAGGGGGAAAGAGTGGACAATAAGAAAATCTCCAGATTTTTTTTTATATGTTGAAAAAAGTAATGCAAGGTTTTATTGACAGAGTTCAGTGACCAGGGAAATGATCACAGTTAATGTTTGGCAGCAATGGAAGCAGCAGTAAAATCTGATGAGTAACTGAGGAGCTGAAGTGAAGCACAAGCTGAACTTGTTTTCTTTCCCTGAGGACTTATCTTGGAAAACTCAATTACATTGATGTTTAGTAAAATAAATTTTTCCTGCTCCACGGTGACATTTCCAGGCTGCTCCCCGTTACAGAAGGCCTGAAGGGTTCTGCTTTCACTTTGAGACGTGCCACAAACCACGTAAGAATACAAGGAAGTTTCATCATTGAAACCGGTTTACCTCCCTGATGCACAGAAAGTAAATGTTGAACTTAATTAACAGGCAGTGAAAGAAGTATAAAACTGGGAATACTGACTTTTCCAATAGATTAAATTTCATCCCTGCTAAGAACAGAAAAAGACAACTCTACCTGAGGAGTTATTACAGATCTCACCTCTCCCCTGCTCTTGCAGGAGCTATTGGAAACACTCAATATTTGTGTGTGAATACCCACACGTTACAGAAATGCACAACTGTTACAAGAATTATCAACCAACAAGAAAGTGTATTTTAAGCAAATTTCATACAGCAGCTCCTTTCTCAGGCTGATCTGCACACTCAGAGGTACAAAATACTTGAAAAACCACTGAGTTACCTAAGAAAACACTGGCTGTCCTGGCATCCCATTGAAATGTGATCCTCCGTGCCCAGCTGGTCCCCAAGGAATGCCCAGGGCACACCCAGCAAACAAGGACAGCACTGTGACCCCAGAGTCAGGGACACAGCAATACTCCCACAGCCTGAAACACAAACCAACCTGCAAAAAGCAATTGACTTGTAGAGAACTTTGTGAGCACAGCCAGGCACGTGGGGCTAAAATCAGACATCGCGACAGAACCAATCTGCCCTCCAGTAAGTGTGGAGATGTGAATTTTAAAACATTTCAGGTACATCACCAACTTGAACTGCCCTGTTACTGTACTTTGAAAACAAAAATAAAGTACGGGCACACTCTGGCTGTGAGCTGCTGTCTGAAAGAATCAAAGGATGGCAAGATGCTGCCTTGGAGGAGAGCTGGGGCACAGCTGTGAGCCAGGGAAGGCCTGCTGAGCTCCTGCCTGCCCTCCTGGCCTTGGGTTTAAGAGACTCAAGCTGCAGTCCAGATATGGTCCATTTTTACAAAACCAGGATACAATGTTAAAGGCTCTCTGTCAAACAAACAGCCACACTCACAGTACACTGAATTAGCACTGATTACAGTAACCAGCAGCACCGCTACCAAAAGCCCACCAACGCATTCAAAACCCAACTGTTTAAATATGTAAAAATAACATTAAACTTCTGTTCATATCTATTATTATTACAGTTTGTATGGACAAAGTGTTTTCTCCATTTTCTCACTCTGTTTCCTTGCCCTTCTGCTGTTCATTTACCAACACAGCAGAGAAAACCCTTTCCTGGAAGAGGCCGAAATTAAAACAAAAACCATATAGGCATAAGAAAAAAAAAATTAAAATTAATACTTCCTTTTTTACCCCTCAAGGCCCTGAAGTACTAGGACTGAAACAGAACTTCCATCACTAGAATTGATCTGTTGGACCAAACTGGCTCTTTGTTTTGTTCTCTGACCTTCCTTTGAGAGGGATCCAGATCTCTCTGACATGAGCATCACTCACAGCTCCCTGCTGCAGGGGAAGACAGCCAGTGTGGATTTTTATTTGCTTTGTTGCAGGTTGCTAACAGTTTTTACACTAATTTTAAAAACAAGTTCTCTAAAAGATGAGACATGTCCAAATCTAATGGCCTCTTCAATCAGTCACATTATTGTTAACATGCATTGTTAATGAGCTGTTTCTCCATCTCTGTTTTCTGTATAGCCTTGCTGAAATTTCCAAAAGCCAAACTGTCTGGATTTCCAGTGCTCCTGAAGCTTCAAAGAGATCTTGTTCTCAGAATGAAATATAAGGTTATAGACAGTGACTCTAAATAGACAAATCCTCTTTTCCTCCTCTTGCAAAATTCCCAGGAGAACCAGTTAAACCTAAACTTCATCTCAGGCTGTATTCTACCTTGTCTTATTAATTTAATTTCTGATGCTCTGCCTCCCTTACAAGTGCTTCAGGGTACAAAGAATTTGTCAGAAACGTGAATGAAATGTTTGTTATATTTCCTCCTGAAGTCCATGACTAAGCAGACTGAAAACACCCGTTACACCAATGAATTAAGACTAGATGCACACAAAAGGTAGACGAATATTAACAATTTAATCCCAGTTCTCCTCATTTGGGTCAACATTTTCCCAAGAAAATAGACTTAGAAGTCAAAATATCTGCAGCAATCCATATATTCCACATCAATGGCTTTTGCAAGTTAGCATGGACACATCCTTTTAATTATAATTTATTTTCATACAGAGAAAAGACTTGAAGCTGAAGTCCTGAAAAGACCTGAGATGCTAAGTTACAGGTTACACAGGTTTTAGAGAAAAAATAATGCTTTTATTCTTATCCAATTGCTCCGTCTATAAAACACCTTTACCATCAATTAGTAAAGAATTTCATTATTTGACAGCACAAAGAAATGGCAGTTCCCTTTAGGAGTTACCAGCTCTGTGTTTAGTTCCATTTTCTTCAAGGAAGTCAGTTAGTGCTTCTGAGAAGAAAATGAAGCAATAAAAAAGAGGTGATTTCTACTTCCAACAGAAATTTCTCCCTATGGAAAGGAAAATTCAATAGTGATCATGCACAAGGTAACTGAGACATTCATCTCTGTAAACAGTTTTTTGATGGGCTAACACCAGTCACTAAGTAAAATATCTGAAGAAATAAGGCTCAATGAGGTTATAGAATTCATAAACCCACACTATCAAAAAAAAAGAAAAAAATTGAAAAAAAATGAGCAATGCAAAGCGGAAGTTACAACACCAGCAAAAACTGAAGAATCCCATTTAACCCTAAAAAGGCACCTTGGTGCTTCTAATATCTGAGCACACCCAGGCATCCCCGAGCAGCAGAGCTCTGTGCCCCACAGACACACTTTGGGCCAGTTTTGGGACTAGCAGGGGTACAACCAGGGATGACAGATGCTTCTGGTTACCTGCACAGTTCCAGTTTTCACCAGTTTACAATTCCTTGCATTTACAGCTGCTGAAGTTAAAAGAGGTCACAGCTTGGCAAATACCACACAAATGCCAGCAACAGAATCTTGAAAGTTTAATTACAGCCTTCGGATTTTATTAAATTTCTAAATGGCCAAGTGCTACTTGGCTTCTTTATTTATGGCAGCAGAAATCTAAATCACTTTTTACATTAAATGGAAAAAAGGTGCCTGTCCCTCAGTGTCTGCAGGGACCTATGGAAAAGAGCAAAGGGCAGGAAAGGGAAAAAGCTGCATCATCTCACCCTTGGGCTTGAAAAGTGCTACAGGAGATGGGTCCAACAGGGAAGAAGGAGGTTTTATAGGGTTCATGGGCAAACAGAGCCACTGGAAAGTGTGACTAGGTAGGAGATATGTGTGATAGGCCCATGGGTAGGTGAGGCTTAATCATTGAGAGAGAAACTGTGCATCTGCAATAAATGTCACAGCTACGTGACACTTTAAATAGGTTGTAATTCATGTTGCTCAAGACTTTAACAAGCCTTGCTTGGTCAGCGGAGCGTGGAAATTGCTCTCAGGGAATTTATTTCTGTACCAACTGCATAGGGAAAAAAATTAAAAGCACGCCTTGCAAACATTCTGCTTCACTTCCAAGGAGTTTTACAGTACTTGAGACAAATTCTTAGCAAATCCTTTAACTCGTTCTTGGCTTTCCACAACCTCCTGAAGTCAGATTTTTTGAGAACAAGAATGTTTCCTTGGAAGAATCATAGGAAACATTATGAGCAGAATATAATTTATAACCCCTTGTTATGTAAGCATACCAAGGTCAATGGGGGCTCTTCAGTCTTAAGCTTAGTCTCAAAGTACTCAGCAGAACAAGGTGGAATGCATTACACAGTAAAAATAATTCTTATTTTTAAGTAAGACAGCAAACTACATATAATGTTAGCTTTTGCTTCCCTACTTGGCCACCTGGTAAGGAAAAAAAGCTTCAGGTCTTTTCTCTACTAAGAAAATACATTATAATTATTAATTCCTAATCCAACTGTTTTTGTGCTCACACAGGGCATTCTCACACACACCAAGTCCCACACTACCAAATCTCTGCCTATTTACATCCACACAATTCAACAAGTGTTTAAGTACAGAACTCAACCTTTGCTGACTGCATGAAAGATTTTATGATTTTAACTTTACACTACTTACATACAATTTCCAGAACATAAACACAGGGAGGCAATAGTTAAGTTGTGTTGTTCTTTTGCGAGATTTCACCCCAAAGCACCATCAACAACTATTTGCCCTTTTCTAGAATATCCACACTATGCTTCTAATTAGAAAAAGGTGCTTGTGCACAGAGTGCTGCCATCATAAGGTGGCAAAAGGTGACACCAGAACAAACACTAAGTAAGGAGTTTCAGAGGAGCAGCTCCGAATTGGAACAGCAGCTCAGTGACTCACGCGCTCCGAGACTTTCCCTGGCATTGACAGGAGCAGCACAGGGACTTTTCCAAGCGAGCGCACGCTTCCTGCGGGCCAAGACCCGCACCGCGGACAGCCCCGGGAGCGGAGCCGGGCTCCGGCCCCGCTGCCCCCGGGAAGCGGCTGAGCAGGAGCCGCGACGCGGAGATGCCGCCGAGGCGCTCCGGGGTGAAGCCCCGGGGCACCCCCGTTCCCGCCGGGCTGGGGTACCCTCGCACAGCGGACGGCGCCTCCGGGGGGCTGGACAGAGCCGGGCGGGTTCCGGGGCCCGGACGCTCCGGCACCGCCCGGACAGCCCTCCCCGCCGGGGACAGCCCCGGAGCACGCGGGAAAGCGGGAGCCCCCAGGCGGGTCCGCACGCACCTGAGGCCGCGGGAGCGCCCCCGGAGGGAAGCGGGAACCCCGCGAGGGTCCGCACTGCCGGGGACAGCCCCGGGGGACAGATCGGGGGAGCGGCAGCTCCGAGGCTGGTCCGCGCCGATGGAGGGAAACAACTAAGGCGGGGCCCCGAGAAGCGTCCGCGCCGACGGAGGGAAACAACGAAGGCGGGGTCCCGAGGCGGGTCCGCGCCGCCGGAGGGAGGGGAGCCCCGAGCGGGGCCCGACTCACCGAGACCGCGGGCTCCGAGCGCCGCTCCCGGCCCGGCACCGCCGGGCTCTTCCCCCGCCGCGCCACGTGACCACCCGCTCGGCCCCGCCCACCGCCACGTGACGCGGGCGGGCACGTGACGGCGGCGGGAAAGGCGGGGCCGCGGTCGCTGTCGCCGTACGGCCACAGGAGCCCGCCCGCCGCAGCGACCGCGGCTCGGCGCGCTCCCAGCCCGAACCATTCCGGGATCTCTGAGCATCAAACGCCAGCATGAGCCCGTAACTGTTCTTTTCCCACCTCATTTCTCTGGTTACTTCTACCGTAAACAGAAGTTAAATGCAGAGACAGGGTTGGAACCACCCCAAACCTGGGTACCTCCCACCCCAAATCGTTCTGGGATTCCCTAGGAATAAAATAAGAAAGTCCCATTGATCCTGGGATACTGACTGCTCCTGTGGAGCCTCTCCAACTCAAAACTGAATTTAATTTCTTCACAACTCTCAGGGGTCACAGGAGAAGCAGCCGACTAGCAATGGGATTCAAGCCATAAAAATCCTTATGTGAAAGAAAAAAAGGGATTTCAACTTTGTCATTAAAAGTCAGATGTAAAGGGATGTTCACTCTGCAGTGGGAATGCAGTGAGGTTGATTCACACACACACCTGGCTAAAGGAAAACTCAAAGAAGTTCTGGACTTGTCCTTTATCCACCAGTGATTTTTACAACAACACCTGGGACTGTGTAAAATTACTTGGGAGTTTTTACACTATTTCTTATACTTCAGCAGAAGCAGAGCACAGAGGAAACCTGGAAGAGCCAGACAGGTTTCTAGTTATGTTTATTAGATCAGGAATGCCACTGTCCAAGTGGAAATCAGGGAACAAATGCCACTACATGACCATTTTCTCAGTGAAAGTTCAGACCAGTTCATTAGAAGCAGAGGCTGTCACTCCCTCCATTCGCTTGGAGCCACTCTGCCAACAGGTGAAAAGCCCCACTCAATTTTCAGCGTTGTGAGCACCTGTAAAGGGATAAAACCCAAGATTATTAATTCTGAAATCAAAGAAAGCTTTGGACATGGGGTTATTTTTATTGTTTTCAGCTCAGATTTCTTGTTATTAGAACACGACATCTCATTAGCTTTCTAATTAAAGAAGTAGAATATATTTATATTGAATAGTGTTTCAGTTTTCTATTTCGAAATACCCAACTGTAGAAGAAAGAATCTGGAATGTAAAACCCCACCACCATATTGGTATTTTCATCTAGAGGTTTTGCTGCTGAAAGCTGTACCTGTAGAGGTTTGACATCCCAAGTAAAATTGAGAACACTTGTATTTCTGATACATTGTCAAACCAGGCAACAGTCTGATGCAGAAATTTGAGTAACAACTCAAACTCAAGCTGGCCTTTAAAAGAACTTTCCCCTCTATCACATCACTATCTGCTTATGTAAGAAGCTCCTAAATTCTGACCACCGAATTTATTTCGAACAGGCAAAACTGACACTTTTAAAGCCTGCAGCTGGAGTCACAAGAGAGTGGTGACAAAACCAACTTACATAGCCCCAGACAGCAGTGAACATGGCAGCTCCACCAAGGAGGACCATGGTTCCGTACTTATCGTGGAAGGTCAGCTCGTGCTTGCGATGAGCTTGTCTGACTGCAGTGTGCTGGATGCCACGAGCTGGGGAGTGTTAACAAGTACAGAAATCAACTCAAAGCTAGGCTCAAACCATTCCCACTCCTCATCTCCCACCAACAGAGAGGCAAGTGTTAGTGTTAAAAGACTAAAAATGCTGGAAAAATATTAATTTGGATTTAGAACTCTGGAATTACTCCAAAACGCAGGATATACAAAATACTTTAATTTTTTTCAGCTCTCTCAATTTCCCTCTAGAAAGTTATTCCTTAAGTCTAATTCCAGTAAAAAAAAAATCCCCTAATGTAACTTTTTTTAAAAAAAAATGTTTTCTTTGGTATTACTGTTTCTCTAATAAAATATTTTGTTTAGTTCTTGCATTTTTAGATTTCTATATGCAAATATCTATCCTGGCAGTACATGTACCCAAGCAATGTCAGGATGAAGCTCACCATCAAATTAAGGGGTTGCAGGTAGTGGGTGTGGGTAACACCTGCCTCATTCCCTTGGGATTTTTGAAGGGAGTGGAGGAAGGAAACTGAAATAACCCGTGGGCATGAGATAAATAATAGAGAAAAAAATAACACCATGATATCTTTAGATGACGTACATTATAAGTGTACACTATAAAAGGTACACTTATTAAAGAGAAGGCAACAGTGAAAAATCAAAGCAACAGCTACAAAAGCCAGATTGCCCATTAGTTGTGTACAAAGCATTTGATGAGAGGGTGATGTGTGCATAAAGATATTACAAAATAAAACTTTTCAGCCTTAGGTCAATGGTTTGCATTTTTACCCAACCGTGATTAGAGAAGGTTACTACATGTTACTGCATCCCTCGCATGCTCTGTAACACGGCACAAGGCATTTTTTTAAACACAAAAAATGTCTAGGGAGACACATTTATTTCAGGTGCGCGCACCTCGGGAGAGGCACATCGTGCCGCAGGACCAGAGGGGTCTGTGTGACTGAAGGGCTGACTCTAACCTTGACTTTAAGGCTGGCTATTGACCGCCCCTCGCCACCGCACGTAAAGGCCAGAATGTGCCTTTACGTACTAGGGAAAGGAAGCACCAAAGAAAGCAGTCCTATACCAAAAAGCAACTAGGAGATAAAAAAAGTCTGAAATAAATTAGAAAAGCGGGAGGCGAAGGACGCCAGAGCCGCCCGCAGCCCCTGAGGTGCCCTCACCGTCCCCGGTGCACAGAGTCGGGGGCTGAGGGACAGTCCGCACAGGGAGGGCACAAACGTACTAGGTAAAGAAAGCACCAAAGAAAGCAGTCCTATACCAAAAAGCAACTAGGAGATAAAAAAAGTCTGAAATAAATTAGAAAAGCGGGAGGCGAAGGACGCCAGAGCCGCCCGCAGCCCCTGAGGTGCCCTCACCGTCCCCGGTGCACAGAGTCGGGGGCTGAGGGACAGTCCGCACAGGGGAGGGCACAAACCGGGGAGACCCCCTGAGGAACCCCCCACACCCCGAGAGCCGCCCCTGTGCTTACCGACGAGGCTCTGCGCGGCCCTGGTCAGCGGGAACATGATGAGAGCCGAGCGCGTACCCTTGACGCCAGTGAAGAACAAAATGGTCGCGGCGGAAGTGGCGGCACGGCAAGGGCCTGTGGGTAACGCCGGGCTCCTCCTCGCTGCGGCAGAGCTCCGCGGCCGGGCCGAGCTGAGCTGGCCGTTCCCTGGCTGCTCTCCTGCACCTCCTGGGTACAGACGGGCTCTCCGTGAAGGGTCACGGAATACAGAGGCGACTACGACCGTGACGACAGTGCTAAGTGTATCCCGAACGGGACTGCAGACGCAGTGTCAGGATGGCCGAGTGGTCTAAGGCGCCAGACTCAAGGCGTTCCGCGCCTTCCCGCGGCGGGTTTGGGTGTTCTGGTCTCCGTATGGAGGCGTGGGTTCGAATCCCACTTCTGACACCACTTTTTTTTTTTTTCTCGCTGAGTGGGTTGACTTAAATTTGCGAAAGGGCCGAGTTGAAAAAAATCTGGGATTTCAGTGCAAATAGGAATCAGAAATAATTTAAAAATAAAACCTGAAGCGTGAGTAAATCCTCATCTTTCCCTGGCGATTCTGCAGCAGAGCCTTAACCCAGCACACACGTGCTGAGGCATTCCCCTGTGCATTTGGATTTTAACAATATTTGTAACACGCTACCCAGCAATTTACAGCGTGTATGTATAACATGAAGCATGTGTCTGAGGCAAGAGGGAGAACTTCATTACACTGAGAGTGGCAGAGCACCGGAACAGCTGCCTAGGCAAGCTGTGGAATCCCCCTCTTTGGAGACACTCAAAACCCATCTGCAAGCATTCGTGTTGTTTCAAAATGTGGATTATGTAAAATTTTCTTGAGAAAAGATGTTCTTTGATGTTTGATCTTTGTGAACTTTCTAGCCTAATCAACAAGGAAGGAGATTTAATCCATGAAACAGCAGGTATCAAGCTCTAAGTGACGTCCAGATGTTGGAAAAAAATTACTTTTTGGTAGAACTGCCTTGTTAAAGTTTAGGGCTTGACATGTTTCAATTACCTCAGGCTTAGGGGAAGCTGGGGAAGGAGGATGTGCCACTGATCACGGACACAAAGAATGCAGAATTTATGGCCCTCAAGGACATTTTGCAGAACTCCCACAATAAGGAAGACACTAACAAAGCCAACTCAGCAACTGGGCTGAAATCAGTTGTAACTGGTGAAAGGGAATTCCAGCAGGGGCAGACCACGACCGCCAACCCGCTGACCAAAAAGAAGAGAAAGTCACAACCTGTGCTCTAATTAGTATGGGAAGCAAAGAGAAGCATCGACCAATAGGAGACAGAATACTAATTAATAAGAGAACTACATTACTTGTACCCAGTGAAACTCCTTTGTTAAAACCTATAAACAGCAAAAAGTTTTGAGAGTTGGCATGCTTGATTTATGGAACACCGCTGAACACTCAAGGCTTGCACAACTGTGATATAAATCGATCTCGGAGTGTGTGATTATTGGCTTGTTGCACACCGGCTAGCGAATCCGGTGTCTTAGGGGGCAACACCGTGTGACCTGCGCCCGGAGCCCGTGTCTGGGGGATCTGCAGAGCTCCCTGAGCGCCGGGAGCGTTCTGAGGCGCCCGCAGCCTCCGCCGCACTTTCCTCCCTCAGGGCTCGCCCCGCCCTCCCCTCGGGGATTCACCAATGGCACGGCTCCAGCTCGCCGCGCTCCCTCAGGCTCAGCCAATCGAAGGCAGGCAGGGACTCTCGAGCCGGCGCCTCCGCCAATCGCCGTCTCGTGGGCGGGGCCTCACAGCCGGCGGGGCGGGCGGAGCGGGGCGGCCATGGCGGCGCTGCCGGTGCCGCTGTTGGCGCTGGCGCTGCTGCTGCTGGCGGGATGTGGCGGGCCCGGCGCCGCGGGGCAGAGGCGGAAGGAGGTGAGACTCGCTCGGAGCCCCCGCGCTGCGCCGGGGCGGGTTCTCGCTGAGTGGGATGAGGGCAGGACCGGCCGGGGCACGGCGGGGGGGCCTGGCCTCACCCCGGGGACCCGCCTTGAGGTTCGGCCGGCCCTGAGGGGAGCCCGCAGGGAGGGAAGGTGCTTCCAGGTTCTTCGGTTCTTGTTAGGAGCACTGTACGGGTGTTGTCTTCCTAGTGTAAGGGATTTGCTGGAGGGAGGATGAGTGGTTGTAGTCGCTAAGGTGCAACTTAATTCCACGCACTTGACCTGCAGGGTTTAGAGACATCCTATATAAGCGTGTATACTTGTGTCAGTTATAAGTCAGGGAAGAATAATTTATTATTATTATTATTATCGTCATGGCGAGATTCTTGGGGCTGCCCTGTGCACGGTCAGGAGTTGGACTTTGATGCTCTTACTGGCTCCCTTCCAATTCAGGATATATTGTGGTGGTTTCCTTTAAGATATTTATCTGAAGAAGGGTGTTAATGAGTAGAGAAGTGCTTTATGATAAATGTAACATTTGTGAGTTTGTCAAACTAATGCCTTTTCTTATAATATTCTAGAATTGATTGTCTCCTTTTTAAGGAATATTTTAGTGTTGAGCACTTCTGAGTT
Source organism: Pyrgilauda ruficollis (assembly GCF_017590135.1). Classification (NCBI taxonomy): domain Eukaryota; kingdom Metazoa; phylum Chordata; class Aves; order Passeriformes; family Passeridae; genus Pyrgilauda; species Pyrgilauda ruficollis. The sequence continues at coordinate 2,444,461 of NW_024528488.1, read as the reverse complement.
TTTCAAATATATTCCGAATTATGGTTCTTTTTTTTCCAGCAGTGCTGAAAATGAAATATTGAGGTTGGTTCCATCTGTGGTGTTGATTCCACTGCCGCAATTTTTGAAAGCTGAAACAGTTTGATGCTTAGTCTAGCAAAAAGGCTGTGGAGGGGATGGAGGTGGTTGGTACAGCTGAAAGAAATCCTGCAGCTGCTCTGAGGAGGGGCTGCTGAGCTGAGGGTCTTCACCAGCCTGGTCATGCTGAGTGCTTAAAGCTCTGTGTGTTACTGGCTGGCTGAAGTTAATGAAGTTAACATGACTGTCACATCTCCTGTGAATGCCTTGCAGTATCACATCACCTGGGTGGCGTCGTGGAAAGCAGTGCAGATATTTGTTGCATCAAATCTAAAACCTAAGACTGTACTGTGAGACTGAAAAAAAACCCCAAAATAATAGTGTTTCGTTACCATTTTCAGATGGTGCTATCAGAAAAAGTGAACCAGCTGATGGAGTGGGCCAGTAAGAGATCCGTGATCCGAATGAACGGAGACAAATTCCGGCGCCTGGTGAAGGCCCCTCCCAGGAACTACTCAGTGATTGTGATGTTCACTGCCCTTCAGCCTCACAGACAGTGTGTTGTGTGCAAGTATGAGCTCCTTCAGTCCTAAATTAGAACTTGAAAGCCATCTGATGCTTTGTAGGACACTAAATTTAAGAGCAGGGTTGCACTTTGACACAGGTGGGGGGAATATGCATGGGCGAGTTACAGAAGGATTGGCTTTGCAATGTAATGTGTGGGAATATGTGTGTAATGTGTTTGTGAGGAAACATAATCCTCAGTTTTATCTCCCTCCTAAAATAATCCACTGTTCCCTTTGCAGAAACAGTGTTTACTCTGGAGAAAGACACAGTGAAAGCTCAACTTTCCTGGCATAAGCTGCTGAAGAAATGTTGTAGAATTATTGCTGGCCATGGAGCTTAAATGTTGTTCTTAATTAATATATTGCTTGGCACTTATTTACAATTCCAATATTCTGGCTCCTTAACCATATTATAGCTTTTCTTTATTAATCTGGAGGTGGCAGAGTTCTGCAAGGGTGATTTTTATACCTGGTCCCTTGAAATTCTTGGTTTCCCACCCTATGACCTGGAAGAAAGAGTACACCTGGCCACATTTTGGTGCTCTGTGGACTGGCAAATCCTGAGCAGCTGAGTTCCAGTTCACTTTTCAGTTAGAAACTACCTCAGCTTGCGTTTGTGGACTCAACAAATCTTGCCCTTCCATTTAAAAAAGCAGGTGCCAAATGCTTTCCCTGAAGAAAAGTGTAGAAGAAGTGTAGGTAGAAGAGCGTCTGTGCTTAAATTATTTCATTAACACTTAAACTTTCTTTTGAACCCTAGAAAATTAATGGGGTGGGTGTGGGAGGCACCCATGGATGGGGTGGGTGGGCACAGCTGCTTTACAACTTGCACAATTGCTGTGGACAAAGCCATGCCACAGCCTCTCACTTGGTGTGTTTTCCAGACAAGCTGATGAGGAATACCAGATTCTGGCAAACTCCTGGAGGTATTCCAGTGCATTTACCAACAAGATATTTTTTGCTATGGTGGATTTTGACGAAGGCTCAGACGTGTTTCAGATGGTAATGTCTTTTTCTCTTCTAATGTTGTTTTTAGTTTGGGTTTTGGGAAAGAAGGTAAAGATGTTAAATAATTTAGTGTTACATTGAACAAAGGAATGAAAAGTTAAAGGCTGTCACTCTTGAAAGAAAGATGGCCTGAGCATGTTGGTAAGAATATTAACAGAACTGACAGATGTGGAATAGGTAAAAGGAGTGAATTGGTTTCTTTGACTTTTTTTCCCCGAGTTTGTCTCCTGTAATAACTTCTGGTATAATTCTTAATGCAATTCTTCTGTGGTACGTGAAGAGGCAAGATAGAAAGCACTGATGTCATTAGGAGCAGCTATTACAATTTTTAGATGACTAGAGAATGATAAATTAGGCTTTTGGTATTTCTTTTCAAGTACCCAGCCATTTTTCTCTTCTTTTAACATTGCGTGATCACATTTTTTTTGTTCTCCAGCTGTGAGAACATTCCATGTACACTTGAAATTGTAGGTCACATTAATAGTTCATTACAGTCTTGCAGATGTTAACTTTTTTTTAAGAGGTACTAATCTCTATTTAACAGCCACACAGTTTAGGCAGTAATACTTTATTAAATGGAAGCTTTTGAACTGGAGAGTTGAAAAGAGATGTCTTTTTATTACTCTTGTTAATTTTTTTCCTTAGTGTTGCGTTAAAAATGCATTCATCAAGCTGTGGCCTTTCTAGAAGGCCATATTTTAGACTCATATATTGCTATTTCGCAGATTTCTTTACCAAAAGTAGTATTTGGAGAAGAAACAGATTCAAAAAAAAAGTGCATGAAATATAGAACTGCAAGCTGTGTGCTGCCTATTGGTTTTTTAAAAAAGTCATGGCCATTAAATCAAAGAGCTAACTTTCCTGATTCAGTAACAATATTGCAAGCCAGAAATAGTGTAGAATAGTGTTACCAAATAATCCTTTCATAGGCTATATCCTCTGTGAACTCTCTCCCTGCAGCTGAACATGAATTCTGCCCCCACTTTCATTAACTTCCCTGCCAAGGGGAAGCCCAAGCGGGGGGACACCTACGAGCTGCAGGTGCGCGGCTTCGCGGCGGAGCAGCTGGCACGCTGGGTGGCCGACAGGACAGACGTGCACGTGAGTCTGGGCACCTTCCCTCTGCACCCCTGTGCAGGGCCAGCACTCCTTGTGCAGGGCCAGCACTCCTTCCCTCTGCACCCCTGTGCAGGGTCAGCACTCCTTGTGCAGGGCCAGCACTCCTTCCCTCAGCACTCCCTGTGCAGGGCCAGCACCCCTTTCCCCAGCACTCCCGGTGCAGGGCCAGCATCCCTTCCCTCACCACCCCTGTGCAGGGCCAGCACCCCTTCCCTCAGCACTCCCTGTGCAGGGCCAGCACCCCTTCCCTCAGCACTCCCTGTGTAGGACCAGCACCCCTTTCCCCAGCACTCCCTGTGCAGGGCCAGCACCCCTTCCCTCAGCACTCCCTGTGCAGGGCTATTACACCTTTCCCCAGCACTCCCTGTGCAGGACCGGCACACCTTTCCTCAGCACCCCTTCCCTCTGCACCCCTGTACAGGGCCAGCACCCCTTCCCTCAGCACTCCCTGTGCAGGGCCAGCACCCCTTCCCTCAGCACTCCCTGTGTAGGACCAGCACCCCTTTCCCCAGCACTCCCTGTGCAGGGCTAGCACCCCTTTCCTCAGCATCCCCTGTGCGGGGCTGGCTGGGGAACATCACTTATGTTCTGTGCCTCCTGAGCTGCTCTAAAGAGCTCATCTACAAAATCTAGTTCAGACTCATGACTGCATCTTTCAATTTCCTTACAGCCTCTGTGCTGGTATTTTGTGTAATGCTGTATTTGAGTAGATGGTAAAACTCATGTCCTTCCTTCTTGCTCTCTGTTCCTGTGGAAGAAAAACAATCTCTGAATTTTTGAACAGGGTAAAGTTGTGTAAAGCTGAAGTTACAATATTGGTGGAAGAAGCATTGCTTACTTCCCGAGTCAGATTTATTACCTAGAAAATGTGTATGCCATAGTTTTTCCACTCACTGTTGTGGGGTTTTTTAGCAGGAGTGCAGGTATAATGTCTAATCCTACTGAGAGAAAATAATTCCACTGTCCTGTGTTCAGATCCGTGTGATAAGGCCACCAAACTATGCTGGACCCTTGATGCTGGGGTTGCTGCTGGCTGTCATCGGAGGCCTCGTGTATTTGCGGGGCAGCAATCTGGATTTTCTCTACAACAAAACTGGCTGGGCCTTTGCTGCTCTGGTGAGTCATCATGATTTTGGTTTCCCTGTAATACTGAGTTTTGTAGCAGTTCAGGTTTTCAAAAGCTTCTGTATTTCAATGTTCCTAAAACTGGTAGTGGAAAATGAGGTTCAGTTAGCTTTGCTTTTTCATAGATTGCTAACATTATGTGAGCTTAGTCCCTTCAGCTCACTGAATGCTTGATTAGGTGCCTTTTTTATGAAGATAGAGTGGGACAATTCTTAGCCTGTGTTCCAAACCAGTACATTTTGGTATGAAGTGAAAAGATATCAGGATAAATTTAAAAGAAAAGAGAATCCTTATTAAATAGCATTTCTTCTTTCCTTTTCAGTGTTTTGTGTTAGCAATGACATCAGGCCAGATGTGGAACCACATCAGAGGCCCTCCCTATGCTCATAAGAATCCCCACACGGGACAAGTGGTGAGTGTTGCCTTCATTTTCTTTTCTGCAGAATAAGGCTGATACTAAGAGACAAACCAGGGCGCAAATTCTGCTTTTGGCTTCTCTCTTTGTGGGTGAGACCAACCTCTCCTGCAGTGAGCAAGGCAAATCAACATGTCTTGCACATGTGTTGTATCTCCAACGATGAAGGGATGTGATAGTTCTAAATTGCTTACAGCACAATAAAGGGTTGAGTCTTAGATGCTAAAATTCCTGTTGCTGAGCCTGGCAATTATGTTTTAACCTGGTCTTGTTAACTCACACACTCATCTAATGAGTTCCATGTAAAACCATCTTTCCTCAAGATTCTTGAAGTAAGTTAATATCCAGTGACCTCAGATTTATGAAGTCTCTTTCTTGGGAAAACATTTCTTTGACATTATTTCAAATATACTGCTCTAGAAGAGACAAACTGAAAGTAGTCACAGTGTTCTGAGAGCATTGCATCTGCTCAGGTGCTTACACATCACATACTGGTTTTTCTCATGGTTTTACTCAGGGAATTAATTTGAAAATTTGGAAATGTCCTTTTGTGCCTGGTTAGATGGGGCAGGCCCTCTGTATTCTTCTGTAGGAAGTGGATAAAACTTTTTTTTCCTACTTAGATATGACATCATAGCCATTATAGGTTGTCCCATAGGGATTAAAAATGGTATTTTTTCACAAATTTCAATTTTTCTGTTAACCCAGAAGTGAAAAAGATTCCAAATGCTTGGTTCTGGAGGCAAGTGAGTCAGGTTCACACAGAGATTGAAGGGATTACCCCTGAGCTAAGCAGCAGTGTACACAACCTAAGAATCTCAGTCAGGGAATGGATCAGATTGGGATCACATTAGGATGCAGGAGGGACTAATCTTGTGGTATTTTGCTCAGCTGGACTGAGAATCTGGACCACAAAGGTTGTAGCTGCTTTTGCACTTGCTGTAATCTGAATGAGGCTGATTGTGCATGGTAATAAATAGAAGAAGGATCTTTGCTTCTGTTGCAGCTCCCCCAAAAATCAGTGATCAGCAGCTGAAATTGTTCATATTCCAACTTCTGCTCTCTCCTGAAAAAAATACAATGTAAACCCCAGTTCCAGGCTCTGTAGCTGTTGTTAATCATGTCAAAGTTGTCTCCAGTCTTTTCTAAATCTAATTACTCTTTGTCTCTTACAGAATTATATCCATGGAAGCAGCCAAGCCCAGTTTGTGGCAGAAACACATATAGTTCTGCTGTTCAGTATCCTTCCTGGGAGAGGCATGTGGTTGGTGACAGATTTTTGGTCAGCAAATGTTGCTGCCTTTTCAGTGGTGCTTTGTCATGGCTTTAATTGCCACCTAACACTGATGCAGAAGCTTGTAAAACCTTTCTGCACTGCCAGCTGAGCTTTTCCTGTGCCTCTGATCTTTAAGTTGACTAGGAAAATATTTACTGCTTTCTCACTTTCTTGTTTAAGTACCAAGCAGAATACATCCCTAAAGTTGTGGATCTCTTTGGAATCAGAAGATTCTTCAGGATACTCCCTGTTTCTCTGTGCCTGTCTCTTTTCAGTGTCACTTATTTCTTGCTTTGATGTTGAATTCATTCCTCTATCACTGATCTTTTTTTTCTTTGCTTACCTTCTTATCTTACCATTTGTTCCTACTAACGATGCAGGATTTTGCCATGCTGTCAAGAAAGGCAAGTGGAAATTTTCAGATTGAGAGCTTTTACTTTCCTCATTTGTACAAAAAATGCTTCTTTGGGATCTTAATAATACCTTACCCATGTTCTGGTTGTCTCCCATGCATTTCTCCCATTTTTTCCCCACATGTATGTTTTTGATCCACCATTTGTTACTTTAGTCATTTCTGGCTGGAACTTTTCTTCTGTGTCTTGTCACCCGTATCAGCATTCCTTTATTTTTTATTAAGGACCTTTTCTTGTATTTCATGTTTTAAATTTAAAACAGGCCCTTGGATGAAAACTTCTGATCTTTTTCTGTTACTGTATTTTTGATCCACTTGGTCAAATTCAAAGTAGAAACTTTTTGTTGATGTTCATTTGTGTTATTGCTATCCATCAGACCCAACCCACCCATTGCTGGAGACATTTTAAATTATTAAATTTGGTGAGGTTTCTATGGGTTCAGGTCACTTTCCTCCTATGCTGAAGGTGGGCTGTGTCTGAAACTGAAAGATTCCTGAAGGTCCTGATGCAGTCAATGATAAGAATTTTTCCTTTCAGGAGGAGACTTGGGACTGGACATTAGTAGTGAAATGGAATGAAATCTTTGGGAATTCTGTCTTTCATTCCACTGGATTCACTACTTTGCTTTGCAAGGATTCATTCTTGGCAAATATCAGGCCTTTTGTGTTGTCTGTGCTTCTTTAGTTTTATGATCTTTATTTTTTTAAATTTGAAGAATTAGAAAAGAAGTATTGCCACTTGAAAGGCAGCCTTGGATGTTGGACTAAATACTGCATGTGTTTTATTTGTTCTCTTGGCTGAGTGAATGCAGAAGCTGAATTCTTTTGGGCATTTTCCAGTGGAGAACAGCAGTAGGAGTAGACCAAGCTCTCTGGGAAGGAATGCTGCTGAGATAATGCATGTTTTTCATTCTGCCTGAAGATTTTCCAGTTTATATTTTAAGCTTTGCATTTATTTTCTCTTAAAAGCGGATGTTATGAATGTCTTTCAGTTGTTCTTTTTTTGCCCCATAGTTGCTGATTTGGCTGGAAAGTGTTTGATTTTTCCAGTGAGTTTTAATGCCCCAGGTATGGTGTGGGAGCTGAATTTAGGGGATTAGGAGTGTTGTTTTGAATCTGTTGTACTTTGTTGGTTAGCCTTAAACAGCATTTGTAGATGGTGGAGTTACTTTAGGAATGGTCCTTCTCCACGAAGCTGCTACTTCTGACATGGATGTGGGGAAAAGAAAAAGTAAGTACTGATAGTTTGCTCTCTGAGCAAAGGCATATTCAGTGAGGGTGTTTGATACACCATTTAACAGAAATGCTTTTGCACTGGGGGGTTTTGTTCACTCCCCACCTCTAAGCTGACAGAATCATTTGGATGTTTGACAGTTTCTGGAGTTGCTTAGCAAACTGCAAGATAAATCCTTTTGGCAGAGGGGGAGAGATAAAGATGCTTTGCAGTGTTTTGCTAGTAAGAGGGAGAAGAAGGGACTTTTTCTCAAAGCATTTATATAAAATTGGCGTAACATTGGTGTTAATTTATATCTCTCAATGACACAAGTAGAGCCCTGTTCTGACCAAATCTGTAAACATTGCAGAAGGCTTTGAAAACCTGAGTCACTGAGGTGTTTGCAGGGGCAACAGTCCCATCAGCGCCTCTCCTTGTGCATCTCTTGCAGTTATGTGCATTGCTGGCATTGGCTTGGTGGTGCTGTTCTTCAGCTGGCTGCTGTCTGTCTTCAGATCCAAGTACCACGGCTACCCCTACAGGTACGTCAGGCTGGGCCCTGCAGCCCCTGCTCTCCTGGCCTTTGGGGTGCAGCTACACCACTGCAGCTCTGCTGGCTCATTTGGCAGGAAATACTCCTCTAAAAATGCTCCCTTGGTTTCTCAGAGTGGCAATATTGGTTGATAAAGTCACAGAAATAAGAGTGTTTCATGGATGTCGTGATTTTTCAGTCTAACCAAAGCAAACTCTACTTTGCATGCCATTGCATGTTATAAAATACTTCTATTTTCAGAATATCTCAGCTAGTTTATACTGCCAACAAATGTATTTTCCCTCCTATTTTTCTCTCTTCCATATTCATACGTCTTCATTATTAATCCTCTTTGTGAGACCAGGAAGGATGCCTGATGCTTTAAAGCTGTCTACATTTGGGGATTTCTTGTTTAAGGAGTCTAATACTGTTAGTTGACCACTTCTAGATATGTCTGACTGATACAGATACCTTTGGTATGTTTGCTAGCTTTTATGCATTTTTAAGCAATAAGTTCATGTTAAAGGACCAGTTTCTAATGATCTCACCATCTGCAATGAGCTGAATTTGTCTATAAAGCTAAACCCACAGACAGATATTATGCCTTCTCTGTGAGAAATGTGGTCTCATTTAAAAATATCTTAATAATAAAACCTGTTGTTTTTTTGAAGACTTTCCTCAAGAGCAAAAGACAGCTGAAATTATTCCCTATTTGATAACTGCTTTTATTCTGGTTTCTGCAATGGTCCTGCTGACTTTCTTGAAGGGAAAATATCATTGTCTTTAGTTTTGAGTTATTAGCAATGCATTTTTAGTAAGTTTTTTTTTACAACTTTTGTTGTAGCAGCATCAGGCCCATTTCTCACTCTGATTTTTCTTGGCATTTATAAAAGCTAAGTGGAATGTTGCACACCTTTGCTTCTTACAAAATTAATAAGAATGTTTGTTATTTTGCTCTTTGCAGTTTCCTAATGAGCTAAAGGATTCCAGTCTGTAACATCAGGAAGGTGGTGGCTCTGAACTTGGATGTGGTGGAATGAGGAGCTCAACATGTGTGGTTTGTGCTACCTCTGCTTACACTGAGACAGTTAAACACTGAACCAAAGACAATGTAGTGCCTTAAATACAGCAAGCAATTTGCTCTGAAGGACACAGAGTGTTAAGATGCAATCTCTCTTTCATAAGCTTTACATCTTCTTAAGCAGCTCTACTTCTAGCAAAATTCAGAACGTAATGCTTAAAACTACATTTCCATGGACTAACTAGAAATGGTACTTTCATTTCACTTGGATAATCTGTTTACCATGGGGTTTTTTTTTTCCCTTGAATTATCACCTTATTTCCTGTTTGTGCATAGCAGGTGACAGCAGCTTCTCTGTCGTGCCTTTTCGTGGTTGAGGAAACAGCTTCATGTACCTGGAAATCTTTTCCTTCAGCCTGTGTGCAACCCTTGGAGCATGCTCCAGGTCCCATTGAATATCCTAGAGCTGTGTCTCATTTTTGAGAAGAGATCTCAACTGCTGTATGATGCAAGAGGTTGTTTCACAGACGAAGGGGGAGTTTTCAACATGTAGAACGGAGTTATTAATTAGTTAAATCTTTCTTTGCCAAATGCTGAAACTGCAATGTTTAAGTTGTAAACTTTGACTCAAAGCAAGAAAAAGAATTCTTAGACTGGCCAACACTCACGCTCTTAAAAATACGAACCAAAAATACAAATGTAACTATCTATGTGTTGCATTAATTCAGAGTTGCTAATTGGCTTTCAGGTTACTGCCTAGAGCCCTGGCAAATGAACAGATGCCAGATTTGTGGTCACTGTATAAGTCACTATATAAGTTCTTGCATTCTCCACTAGTTTTCTCCACATTTTTATCCTTTGGCAGAGATGTCTGCTCCTGGGATGAACGTTGTTACCCCAGGACACACTTGATAGCCTTACAACTGAATGCACGTGCTGCTTGCTCTCCCCTTTTGTTCTCTCACCTCACAAAGATACTTTGCCTTAAGAATTCTTGAGTGGAAGACATTGTGCCTCAGCAAAAACTGTTGTGCAATTCAGCAGTTGTACTACAGGAAATCTTTGCAGCCTGATTCAGTAACACTTCCTTCCATAGGCTCTGGTGGCCTTAGAGGTTCGTAGTCAGAGAGACTTTTGTCTCCTGCTCCTGCCTCTCCTCTCTCAAGGGGTTACGGAATCTGGATGTTTGAAATTGACCCTCAGAAGGGATTGTATCACTCCAAGCAGAATGTTATACTTAAGCAGTTTTGCTGAATTAATACACATCTCAAGTGCCTTAATGTCGCTAATTTCGTTGTTTGATGTTTCAACTCGTTGAGATGCATTTTTCTATGCCATACAGAACGATGAGCCTAAATTGTGTGCCTGACTGGATTTTGGACAAGTTTCAATAAAACTTTTTAGTCTAATCCATGCTCCTGTGTCTTTTGAATTTTGACATAAAACAAACCAACCTCTTTTCTTCCACTATTGTTTCAACATGTTAATCACAGCCTGTCTGTACAGAGTAAGTAACCTGAATATGGGTGAGTAGACTGGATTAGTAGTCTGTACGTGTTTATGTGGAGAATTACAGCCCAGAATGTCAGCACTAGAGAGATGCTCATGTAGCCAGCTGATAGTATAAAAATTACATGATTTTGGCTTGTCTTTGACAGCTGTCGTGCACTGAAAATCTTGGATTCCTGGAGTTCTAGACAGATCAGCTCCTGATGTTTCTGGAGGTGGAATCTTGTTAGCATTGTAGATTTGCCTGAAACAATTCAGCACTGCTGTACCTGTGGCTTGTTTTCCTGCCAGCTGGTAAAATGCTTCCCATAAACTTTTCCAGTTATAATTTCTTCTGTCCTAAAACCATCCAGTTCCATACTGACAAGTTTAAACAGTCACACCTCATGCAGGTGAATGCTAAATTCATGTTTACCTTCCACGTGAGGTGGCCACGATGTTGAGAGTTTGGGATTTTCCTGTTTTTTTTTTTTTTTTCCCATGCTGAGATGAAAATAATGCTCCTTTTTCCCAACAGTTTTTCTGCTCTCTAGACTGAAACTGAAGTGTATAGAGGAGGAAACAGATGTGGTAGTGGAGCAGAAGATGGAGTGCTTGCAAGGACCAGTGGCAGGTTTAGAGGAGATGAATTCTGGCAAGGTTTGACTTGTGCAGCAGTTGAGAGGTAACAGCTGGCTCTGGTTGGTACCCAGGGTGATGCTTGGCACCAGGGGCACTGGCAGCTCACTGGCTGGTTACTTACAGTAGAACAAAGGTGGCCAGGGCAATGCATTCAAGATCTGCTGTGGGGAAACTGGGAACTGCTGAGGACATCTCCTTTAGAAAGGGAATCGTTAAATAGCTCAGGAGTGCCCTGAAAGCTCACTGTGAGAGAACACTTGTGATAAAGGGAGGAAATGGTGTATTCTACAGCTGAAAATGGACTCTGTGGTTTTGGTAATGGGGCTGGCCTCAGTGAATGCTGCTTTTTTCTGCTTTTGAGAAGGAGCTGTGGTGTATTGAGAAGATATTTTGGAATAATAGCGAGAAATAATTCAGGGAGCTCTCTGCACTAAGTGCAAGGCAAGACAGTAAATTTAAATGGATTAATCTGTGTAATGGTTTGCATTATGTACAATTTACTGGATGTTCCTGCCTTCAAACCATTTTAGTGTTCAGCACAGAATGTGATTTTCATGAGGCCCTGGCACAGGGTGCCCAGAGCAGCTGTGGCTGCCCCTGGATCCCTGGAAGTGTCCAAGGCCAGGCTGGACAGGGCTTGGAGCAGCCTGGGGTAGTGGGAGGTGTCTCTGCCCATGGGATGAGCTTTAATGTCCCTTCCAACACAAACCATTGTGGAATTCTGTGATAGTGGTGCCTAGTGGTCATTCCTGCACCTGCTCTTCAGGGTCAGAACTGCCCAGTCCTCCAGCAAGATGTGCCCAGCTCTGCATCTGCTGTGTTCCTGGTGCTCATGCAAATAACTTTAATTAATCCCCTGCTGGTGATGGCCATGAGGGTAAGATTCAGCCATGAGGGTAAGAACAGGTTCAGCCTCTTGGCAGGCAGGGGGGTTGCCATCAATGCTCAAGGAATGAGATAATGGCTGGCTAGGGACTTCAGGAGGAAAATGTAGGTGCTTTTATGGTCACAGCCACTGGAAGTGTAAGAAAATGTACAGCCAGGTTTGTTCTGAGCCCTATTCAAAATGTGTGAAAGCATAGCAGGGAGTTTTTGATTCCCAGCAAATCAAAGTTGGAGTTTTAGAAGTACTGATAAAAGCTTAAACTTCAAAACACTTGAACATCCAGAGAAAATCAGATGTGTGAATGGCTTCTGCTTGTTTGAATGAATATGCTGCCCATGACATCAGATGGTGCCAGATCATGGCATCTTGTAGCCAAACTTGGTTGGGAGAGAAGATCAGTCTGTAGTGTTCCTCCAGGGGCTGTTGGCAGTGGTTTATGGTAGTTTGCTTTAAAAAACGCCCATTCTGTAATAGAAAAATACTTAAACTGAAATCAGATTATTTAAGAAGTTAAAATAAAAGTTATTATTTAAGAAGTTAAAGTGCTTTCATCTACTGTGAGAAATAATTCTCACCAAGGATTTGAGAAAGTACTGGCACTTGGTTTCTGTGTTGGACCTTGGTGTTTGCTGTTTTCTCATGCTGGAAAGGTTTAATTCTCAACTACAAACCACTGATCAAATGACTCCACACCATTCCTTTGGACTTTCCTAAGGGGAATAGAGCAACAGCAACACGAAGAACAAACCCAGGCCCTCGAGTGAGCATCACCTGTTTTCAGTTTTATCATGCTTTTAGTCTGAGAAATAGAGAGTTTCATTGCACATAACCTGTTCCAATTAACGACTCAGATCTTGATCATTCCTACAAAATTAATTTAAGCAGAGCCTTTTATTGGTCTGGATTAATTGTGCTACTTTTATCACAGATAATAATATGAAAGAGATGTATATGTAGTTTGTATTTCTAGGTCAGCAGCACATCAAGTTATTAAAATATCCTCTTGTCAATTGATAGCTATACATGTCTTTCAGCCATGTTCCTTAAAAGTAGGGTAATATGTACTTAAGAAAACTAATTGCTATCATTATGAAGAGAAACAATGGGTGTGATGAGACTCTGCAGTGCTTTGTCCTGCAAGCTGAGCTCTGAATCCTAGCTCTGCCAAGGCTGTTGGAGCTTGGGATTCACGTTCTCTGAACCTGAGAGAAGCAGAGAAGAGAATGATCAAAACAATTCTTATCTCATTTGCTGCTTCTTTGTCTGTGCACAAGTAGAATGCATTATGGAAGATTGTTTACCTGAAGGGATTTGTTTTGTTTTCTTGACCAGTCTCTACAAGCTGTGTCCTGACGGTCAGGAGACCCTCACGAGATGTGGTTCAGTTGAGTTCTTGCTCAGTTTCAGTTTAGATGTAGTGTAATATAGTATAAAACAATATGGTATAATAAAGTAATTAATGGGCCTTCTGATATAATGGAGTCCTGCTCATCATTCTTCCCTGAGGATCAGGGCATTGCCTGCTTTTACCCTAGGAAGGGTCCTGTGTGCTGGGGAAGTGTAACTGGGTGCAGGTCTGCTGGGTGGGGAGTGTTTCCCTGCAGATGCACTCAGTATCTGCCTGTTCACAGATTTCACTCTACAAAATGATTCTGTGCTTCTCCAATCTGTTTTTTTGACAACTCCATGATAATCTCAGGTTTTGTCTTCTGGAGTAATTGCTGGGAGATGGAAGCATTATTTCCTTTTTACTTATCTCGACCTTTTCTCACAGTAGGATTCCTTTTACATCTCTGACTTCAGATAGAAGTTATGAACTGGAGGCAATTAAATTTGGGTTTTTCAACTGCTTTCAAATACCTTCCCCAAGGAAACAGTAAAAGAATAAAATATTACAGAGCAATAGTAATAAATCTATGTTATTCTAAATCAGTGGGATATTAGTTGGTAATGCTGACTAAATCCCTTGAGGAGGAAAATGAATGTTTTGTGTTCTTACTTTAATCACACAGTTGGGATCCTAATGCAGAGCTAAGACTAGGTAATGCTTCCTGTTTCCTTCATCTCTCTGGTGGCAGAGCACCTAGAATGGCTTTTTTCAATTTTTAATGGAATTTGTGGCAGTTGGTTAATATGGATTTTTTTTTTTCCCCCTAAAATCAAGTGATTGGTCTTCTCCAGCATGAGACAGAGCTTGATAACAAAGCTGCTGCTAAATCTGCTTTCTGCTGTTACTGAATTCAGCAGATACAGGGTGTAGCTCTTGGGTAAAATGTTACATTCTAAAGCAAGATGTGTTTAGACCTGTTTGGAGAAGTTCCCTGGAAGATGTGTAAGCTTGGATGTGCTGAAGTGTGAAAGTGCTGTTGATTCTATTATCACAGGATGAAATGGGTGTTAGAGGTGATTTGCTTGGGTATTTTCTCATGTTTCATACATTGCTTTATGAAACCAGGTGAGTAGGTACATTTTTTTTCTTTAGTTTCTGCAGAAAAAGATATTAATTTTCAAAACTGGTTTTCTTTACAGCAAGTGGCTAATGCTTGTCACCTGTTTCAGATTCTGTGTGGTGCTGGCCTTGGTGAACCTGGTGAAGCCTGCTGAGTTCAGTCATCTTCTCACAAAAGCTTGAAGAGGGCTGCTTTCCAGTGCTCCTCCTTTCACAATGTCCTAGCATCTGACAGGAGTGTAGAAGCTGCTAGTACCAGCAGGCAAAATTGTCCTGGCATACTTAGGTGTAGCTGCCAGTGATGCATTTCCTTATCTAGAGTTTTCTGATCAAAAAGGAAAAGCTGTAGCCAAGCTGGGCTGAAGCTGCCCCAGGCAGGGTTGCTCATATTCAGCCTGTGTGTGGTTTGTTATCCCTGTCTTCTGTCTTTGTGCTTGGGGAACTCTGCTCCCAAGCTTGCTTGTGGGCTTGGAGTTCCAGGGCTGGTTCCTGCAGAGGATGAGGGTCCTGCTGGTGATGCCCATGGAAGAGGAGGGTCAGGATGGTGATCCCTGGAGACGCTGAGGGTGGTTCTGGGGATCCACAGATCAGGAGGATCACTCTGGTGATCCTGTTGAAGGAGGAGGGTGATCATGGTGATCCTTGTGGAGCAGGAGAGTTGTTCTGGGGCTCCTCATGGTGTAGGAGGGTCGCTGTGGTGCTGTTAGTAGGAGTTTGGGCATCTGCTCTGTGTTACTGTTCGTAAGGGTGACGTGTCTGAACGCTGTGATTCACCTGCCGTGGTTGGATCGAGGTAGCAGAGCCGCCCAAGGCAGCGGCTCTCTGGCGATGAGGTGTTGCCTGTCCTGGTGTGACACGGGCACCTGTCCCGGTGTGACGGTGTGACACAGGCACCTGTCCCGGTGTGACACGGGCTCCTGTCCCGCTGTCCGTCCCCGGGATGTGTCAGCGCCTGGCTCCCGCCGCCATGGCCGCAGCCGCGCGCTGGGGCCCCCTGCTGGGCACAGGTGTCAGTGCACTTTGTTACGAAATGATGTCACGGGCTTGGGCCCATGACGCCAGAGTGACGTCAGCCCCGCCCCAGCCAATCAGCGCGGGGAAGGTTGGGATGATGACGTAAACTGCCCTAGCAACAGTCGGCGCGGCGCCGCCCAATCAGAAAATAGCTGTGGGCGGCCGTGAGCCAATGGGAGGCGGCGGAGGAGGACGGCGGCAGGAGGCAGGTCCCCTCGGGCTCCCTCCGATAAGATGGCGGCGGCGCTGGCGATGGCGGCGGCCGTGGCTTTGTCTGCGCCCAGCGCCTGAGCGCGGCCCCGGCCCGGGCGGCCGCTCCGCTCCGAGCAGCGGCGGCGGAGTCATGACCGCAGAGCCCGTGAGGTACGGCCGGGCCAGGCGGCTCCGCGGCGGCCGCGCGGGG